>NC_065922.1:47947270-48247270 GCF_024586455.1 Bactrocera neohumeralis | reverse complement strand
TAATAACAAACGCGTTGGTAAAATAAGTGAATAGTAATATTTGGTGTTGTGTAATTTGTAAAAGCAGTGCTTAGTGAAAAACAAGTGAAAATCCGTTTGCTTATTGATAAAATGTGACAAAGTTTCTAGTATAAAGTGTAAATATTTCAAAGTGAAAGTGAAGTGCAATAATTTGGCTAATTTCAATAGTCGTAAAGCTAAAATCGTTTTCTTTCATTTATTATAAATTTGTTAATGCAAAGTGTTACATTAAATGTATACAAATACTTTAAATTATAAATGTTTAGGAATGCAAGGAAATTGGTGCCGAAAAATTTTGTATAGCGATCGTTCGTTTATTTTGTTTGTAGTTCGTCATTCGTTGCTCTGCGTTAATTATGTTGGCCTTGAAACCTACAACAATACAAGAGACTTTAAAAACTCTCAACAGGTGAGTGAAGTTACAGGATATCTAGATATACACTTTATTATTTTCTAATTTGTAAATTAAAAATGTGGGCATACCGAATAAAATCGGCTTAAATTTGGTGGTAGCAAAAAAATAAAAACTAAAAATTTAATTCATTTCATTTTCAGTTTCTGTGTCTTTTAAAATGAAAAATAACAGCCACAAACAAACAAAATATTCCACAGCAGGATTTAATTAGAATTAAAATTTGGGATTGCGTGCTCTACAGTTGAGGTTATTTTTTCAAAAGGAAAGCTTATTTTTTATTAAAATTTCGGTATATAATATATTTTGTATTTGCTTTGAAATCGCATATCTCGGGACTCGACGACTAAGGACTAATATTCTTTAAATTATGCCTTTGACTAACAATTTCCAAATCCAACCAAAATTTACCGGATATGTGGAATAATCTATAGTTTTTATTTGCTTGACTGAAGATATCGGTCAATGCGGTAGATATACAATTGAAATGGAGATATACTGATTTCTGAATAAATTACGAACGAACAAAAAAATTAGGAAGCATTTTAACTTTAATCATTTATAAAAACATAAATATTTGCGTATTAAAAAAAACAATTAGTTTTTATATGCTATATACATTAAACTTAAATTATCATATTTTTGTATTGAATCATATATCTATAGTTAAATTATATTAAAAATATTAAATTTTTCAATTCGTAGTAATTTATTGGAAATGGAGATACTGTAATCCTTTCCTGACGATAGTACCTCAGTGTATCAGAAATGGGTTGAATCGCGTCAATACATCCCTGAATATTGGGTAGTCGTATTTCCAATAAAATTTCAATTAATTTTTTTTATATTTAAATTTTTATGTTTATAATAAATATATAAAGAAACACAAGGTGGTTTCCAAAGTAAACAGGACTTTAAACAAAAACAGAACAAATGGCTTTTTCGGCAAAATCAATTTATTTTATTCAAAATAGTCTCTTTCTGCTTCAATACGGCTTTTTGCACGGTCCAAAAGCATGTCGAACGAGTGTTTTAGCTCGTTGGCCGGTATGGCCGCCAGTATGCCGGTGCAAGCCTTTGAATGGCCTCTACGTCTGCATAACGCTTTCCTTTCATGGGCAAATGCGTTTTTCCGAAAAGGAAGAAGTCGCACGGTGCCATATCAGGTGAATACGGGGAGTGGTTAATGGTTAAAATGTGATTTTTGGTCAAATAATCGGTCACAAGCGTCGATTGATTCTGAGCAATTTTTGGTCGTCAGTCAATTTGTGCGGAACAAACCGTGCACACACCTTTCATAAGCCCAAATGTTCGGTCAAAATGCGATAAATCGATGTTTTGGAGATGTTCAATTCCATTTCCATGAATTTTAATGATGATTTTGGCTGATTTTTGATGAATTCACGCACAGTTTCGATGGAATTTCCGGTGATCACCGATTTTGATTGGCCCACATGTTGATCGTCATTTATGCCCTCACGACCACTTTGAAAACGTTGAAACCACTCGTGCACTCTGCTACGGGATAGGCAATCATCGCCATAAACTTGTTTCATCAATTGAAACGTTTCGGTAAAAGTTTTACCAATTTTAAAACAAAATTTAATGTTGGCTCTTTGTTCGAAGCTCATTTTCGCACCGATAACACAAACATACTGACACTTAAACGCAATAACTTCACTTCCAATATATGAAATGTAATGAAATTCTCACTGGACAATCGATAAAGATAGCAGATTCTAACACACCAGTCGACATATAGATGGCACCACCTGGGGGCGCTAGATTCAAAAAGTCCTGTTTACTTTAGAACGCACCTTGTATGTACCATTTTGGTCCACCATTTTTTGCCATTTTTCCGCTAGAGACATTTTCCATCAATGTAAAACTTTCATCGGTGTAAATCGAGATTTCAAAAATTTCAGAACAGAAACGAGAGAACCATTGTTGTGCTTCGCGAACTGATACAGCATCGTTTTCGTAAACTTCACAAATTTCATTGGTGGCTTGCGTGGCATTCTATCTTTGTGTATATAAAAATTTCAAATATACATAGCAAATTTCTTCATTATTTTCATCAATTTTTGAACAGCTGTAACTTTTTTTCAACTTCCCCGACTTTATTTTTTTTCGGTTAAATGAAAATTAAGATCTCACCTTTCCAACACTATATGGTATGACACAATGTGATGAACACGAAACGACTTTTTCGACTACCCAATATAAAGATTTTCAAACATCCAGGTAACTTTATACTCCTTATATGGGTCAACATTTGAGTTATCGCAATGAAAATTACAGAACATATTTTGCTCATAACAGTATATCCTTGTGCCTGAAATAGATGCAATTGAGCGAAATCTTAACTTAGCCCCTCTATAACTATTACAATGATTTTCGAAAGCCCTTCTGACTTTACTCTATATGATTGGTGATAGTATGTGGTAACTTAATTCCCATATACTAGATTTTTTCTGTAGCTCTTACCATTTTCGAGATATATACAAAAAAATGCGAATTTCGTGGAAAAATCAGGTTTAGAGCCCCGTACTACCTCGCCGGTGTGAGTTACAACTTTGTTGCAACGGACACTTTTGTAGGGTGTACACTTCTAAAGAATATGCGTCTAAAGTCAATGCGATGCCATAAAATACCTTTGAACTATAGAAATTTAAAGATAAAAAATCACGATTGTCGCGTATTTTCAATGGAAAATTTTTACATGCCTTGGTCCAGTCCTTAATGTTAATATTAAGGGGTAAAATTTTCAGGGAATTCTTTTTAGGGTATTTCCAAGGAAATTTCATTACGGAATTGAAAAAAATGAATAGTTCAAAAAAACACCCTAATGTAATATAAAATTGCTTATGTTTCGATCTGTTGCAAGAGTATAAAATGTGCGGTTTGTTGTTATTTATAAGTTTTTTTTTTTTGTATTATCAAGACTTCTCTAAATATTTGATTAGTTTACTTTTATTTCTGATAATGAGTTAGTGTCTACAAATTAAAAGCAATTAAACGTTTTGGGTCAGAGCTTCCTTTTAAACGATACAAGATGTTGTTTTATTTTGTAGTAACAATATAAATTGATTTTTATGAGCTCCGACCTGCGATAAGCCAACATGCCATGGCTGTGAGGAAGACATTTTTTTCATAAGTCGATTCCTACTAATTCGAAGCTGTGGCCCTTGGACTTGTTAATCTTCTTACTGGAAATGGTAGCCGTTTAAATGAATAGATCAGTTGAGATCCCCGGTATCCTCGGTATATAAGCTAGTATTATTTATATATAATTCTGTACACGACCACTTCATTGGGAGCCAGCTGGGCGAATGAGCCAGACTGCACTTTATTTCATGACATGAATGCCGCTGAACGCCTGACTTACATTTTTAAATTCGGAATATCATTCGAATAGATGTCTGAATGGAATAATTCGAAAAGTTGCATAAAGATATTGAATCAGTTATAAAGATATCTTACATATGAAGTAATTAATTTTGATAAGGACTAATACTAAGGTAGAAATAAAGAACTTTTATACAGACGGCATTTTAGGTATAATTTTTTTCATAAAAGAACACTTTTTGTGAGGTATCTATAACAGTTAGACAGTTGCTGTCCGGACATTTCTTTTAGATAACACTGGTATACAGTGATTTTGTTGCCCTGGATATGAGACTAATTTTAAATATATTTATGCTCACAATTCACGAAACTATCAATGATTTTGTAAGAATTGCTCTCAATTTTTTTTAAATCTTTATTTTCATTTTAATTCAAAAATTTCGGAAAACAGGAAATAAAATGACATAAATGTTGAAAATATTAGTTTTATTTTGAAAGATTAACAAACATTGAAGTAAATAGAGAAAAAAATGTTAAAAACTTATACGATTCCCTTAACATTTTTTTTTCTTTTATAATTCTTCTTTGGACAATCTCTTTTTAAACACCAGCAGTAATCTGCCATCATGTGACAATCCCAGCGACCCTGATACCATTCTTCCATCACATTTAGATCCTGGTGGAACCGCTCTCCCTGTTCTTCACTATAATTCCCTAAATTATCCGGGAATTTATCTAGATGATTGCGAAGATAGTGTAACTTTATACTCATATTTGCTCCTAGAGTCCGAAAATTTGTTAGCCTATTTTGCACAATTGTTTCATAATTTGGTGCTTTATGATTACCTAGGAAATTTTCGACTACCAATACAAAACTTTCCCAAGCTTTACTTTCCAGAACAGTCATGACTTTGATAAAATCTGAGTCTTTCATCATTAGCCGTATTTGAGGACCATCAAATATTCCACCTTTTAACTTTTCTATACTAAGCTTAGGAAATTTTCTACAAATGTAATTAAAACAGTCTCCGTCTTTGTCTAATGCTTTTACAAATTGCTTGATCATTCCTAACTTAATATGTAATGGTGGGAGTATGATTTTGTCTCTGCTTACCAACGGCTCTCTGATTACATTGGCTTTACCGGCCAAACATCTTGATTCCAATGATGTTGCTTTGCTCTACTGTCCCACATACAAATAAAGCACGGGTATTTCGTGTATCTACTCTGTTGATCGAGTAAAAAATTAACCATCACAGATCGGCCACTGATGTTCCGAATATTTAATTTTTTCTAAAACTAATTTTACATTTTCATACTCCTCTTTGAGTTTTGTTGAATGGGCGATTGGAATAGATGCAAATTTATTACCATTGTGCAGTAAAACGCATTTCAAACTTCTTTTAGAACTGTCAATGAAAAGTCGCCACTCAGTAGGTTTATATTCTGTTAAATCCATGTCTAAAAGTAGTTTCGCGATATCATTACAGTACAGCAGACCTTCATCTTCACTACAAAATTGCAATAACTCTTTTTCTCGTGTCCTGTATGTCGTAATTGTCACTCCTTAACAAAGTCTGTGATGTTTCGTTGTTGTGTTTTTGTTAAATGAACACCGCAAATATAACAAAACAAATCAGTACTATATTTAAACTTTCTTCTTGACGAACTCATATTTTAAAAGACAAAACAAATATATATTTAAATATGTGCAGTGATTGAAACGAAATATTAACTTATCAGAACTTATTTAGTTCACGTAGAGGTACTTCGTATTGTCGAATAACTGCGATCTCAGCTGTTCTGCAGAGCAAAGGGTGGGGATCGCTAAGAGTAGGGATCACGTGATGTTTGCATGCGCGAAAAAGTTGTGCAGAAGCCTAATCATGGCTGATAAAATCGAGTTTTATGAATAAAAAGCTGATTATTATTCAAATTATAAGATTTACTTTCATATAGATATTCGTGATCTGGACACTTGAAAACATAAAAATTTTCACAGATATCCAGGGCAACAAAAAAATATTTTTTTGTATAGCTGTGTAATTGCATGTTCTGCGAAATCATAGTGCGATATTTTGTGCTGTAATCAATAATATTTGCTTGCACCGCACGCTATGTAAGGAATTTTTTAGGTATTTTATTATTTAACTAACCCCTTTAAATAATTTTACTTTTCTTATTGGCGTTTTAAGGGGTTATGTACACTTAGAAGGCCGAAAAAAAGCTAATTTTCCAGAAATTTTTCTGAGAAAACTTTTAAATTTATTGATTCAAAAATTTATACACATATTACGGTATCTTCTAACTTTATTTTAACACTTAGTATTAGCAAAAATATTTATTTGGAAAGGAACTAAAGCTGATCTCCGAGAATGCCTCTCAAAAAGACGTTTTGAGGTGACTACTATATGTACCTCTGAACTAGAAATTAAAAATTCAAATCGAAGGAATAAGCAAAATAAAATTGTTTGAAAAAATGGCGGTTTCTCGAAAAAAAATAGATTTTTAACCAAAATTTCTGCCTTAAATTGTTTATAAAAAATATTTATCGGTGAGAAAAACTCTTCGTTAAATTACTAAAAAATATGTTTAAGAAGCTCGCGTTAAAATTTCAGACTAATCGGCTTAGCCGTTTTCGAGTAAAACGCGTTTTCAAATTTGCGTGTATCTTCGAAAATATGCACCGGAACGATATGAAATTTTCTGTGTATATTCTTATTATATATATATTAACAAAAAAAAATTAAAAAAAAATCGATTTATTGAAAAGGATCTTAATAAGGATCCCTTACTTTTATGAAAATCTAATATACAGATGAGCATATTCCCAACGGTAAAACATTTTTCAAATTCGTCAAGCAGTTTCGGATTCAGTTCAAACAATCAAAACTTTCTTCTTTATAATATTACTGTGGATAACGTCACAATTGAAAACGTTTAAATTTTGCGCTGACTTGGTCAAAATTAAGACATTTCTAAAACATTTTTTAAATATAATTCCTCGTTATATTAAAAACAAAAAATATTCAAACAGGTGGCAACCTTTTTTTAAGTATTTTGGTAGTCTTTTTAGTTTGATGTGGATGCATTTAATTTATTTTTTTTAATTAAAATTTTCAAAAGTGTGGCAACCTTTTAAAACCATTTTTATCATTCAATATCTTTACTTGTATGCACTTAATTATAATACTTTGTTTCTATAACAAATTTTTTAGAATCAAAAATATTCAAAAAAAGTACTTTTATTTTTTTTTAATTAATACTACGAGCAGTATCTTAGTGTTTCTATGTATATCTTATCAATTGTTTTGATTTATAATTTTAAAAATGTGGCAGCCTTATCTTAGTTGTTTTTAACCCTTCGACCATCTGGCAAAACCACAAAAAATGATTTCATACATTTTTACAAAGTTCGGATCGTCTTAATTCGTACTTGATCTCCAGGAAGAACTCCGAAAAAAATTAACTGACGGTGAAGAAAAATTTTCTACCTGAATTTATCGTATCTTATCTTCCGTACAAAACGAAAAAATGTGGAATTTCTGTAGATAAATATAGGTAACAATCGAAGACTCGGATTGGTCAAAATTTTAATTTTTGACAAAATTAGGTTTTCAAAAAAAAAAAATGGTTTTTGTGCAAAAATTTACATTTCAGTGCAGCTTAAAACATCGAAAATCTTATTCATTCGTAAGGTTGACAAATATATTTAAGACTGTCGTGAACTAAGGTGTGCATTAAGGGGTTATATGCAACATTTATTTCAATACATTAGTCTTCCATTCCCGAAAAATAAGTACATATGTATACTCTTTGAATATGATACGTATCTTACACTCATTTTTATACAATGATTGCTTCTTGTCGGGTAATGCAAAGCTTTCAGTATATTTCTGAGAAGTAAAATCAATCATCCATTTTCCATTTACAAACAGAGTGCACACATTCATTTGAGAAATATTTGCAAAGTCTAACCGCCAAGTTATGAATACTATAATAATTGATGAGAATATCTACTACAACTTCTTCTGACAAATTATACATACACTTCTCACCTAAGGTTATGCATGCTGTGCTCGCCCGCAACGCCATCACCATTAGTCACTTGTCGCTTAGCTCATTATGTACATAATGCGCCAGTGAAGCCTGCTTTGAGTACAACTATTAGATAATAAGGCATTGAATTGATGACTTTGTGCAGTATTAGGCATTACCATAAGCAATAAATAATGCCACACCAATCAAAGGCCAACAAATGCCACGGCGTATACGTAACCAAAAATCAAATGGCAAATATTATCTAATGTGTTGATTGAGATTGCCACAATGGCGGTTATTATTGGTGTCATAACTAATGCGATCAGCTATATGTGTGCTATGATTGCTGATGAATAATATGTTGTTGGCGTGGTTATTGCTGCTGTCAGCGCTGTTGTTACATAACGCGTACTTGCAGGATGCTCAAGCTTGACGCGCAAAAATGTTAGTGTCACATCATTAATAATACAAAAGGAAACTGCTAAATAGCTAGTGCTGCGCATGTATGTATATGTGTTTGTATGGTTGTGTTGTTGTCTTTGTCATATAATTTGTATAGGTGGCTGTGTTTATAGTAGTTGATGATGAATGAATGCTGGAAATGCCTAACAGCATTATGTGCTAATTAGCCGTGGACAAATTCGTATACAAATACATTAATGCATACAAACATACATAAATACGTACACACAAACATATATAAGCACATACGCACATATTTACATATGTATATTCTTAAAAACTGTCGGGCAAGCCGTAGAGCAGTGCCGATGACTCATCGCCTTTGCTGGAATTAAGCGTGGCAAATAATTTGAGGTTATCAATTTAAAGCCCAGGGCAATTACCGTTAATGAGCAGTGTTTAACGCCGCCACGGCGCCAGCTGAGCATAAGTGCCATCACGGATAAGCACACGCAAAGCATTTAATAAGCAAAAAACCTGCAGAAGCTTGCAGAGTCTTTTGTGTGCAGACTTCTTTTCGCGCTAACGTACTCAATCTCCGGTCGGAAGTCTCAATTTTTGCGCGTTTTTTGTGGACTCAGAAATTGAATTTATCATTTTGATAACTTTTATGCAGTGTTACTTTTTGTTGTTGCCTTTTGTATTTATTATTGTTTTCAATATTTATTTGTCTTTTTATATTTAAAAAATTTTTTTTTTTAGATTTTTTCAACATTCTTATAACTTTTTCATATTGTTTTTATTTTTTTATTTTCATTTTTTTTAATGTTTTTCCATTGCAGCGCCACCACGCTGCGCTTGAAATATGTTGACTCAAATTGATGGAGCACACATAACTGTAATACAAAATATGCTGCTCGAGCGCCGTTATAATGTTCACTGTGCTCACTTACAGTGACGGCGGTGCAGGTAAATGGCGTACAGCGGGAAATTTTAATCAAGCCAAAGACAGCGCATGACAATATCAACGGAAATTGTGACACCTGCGTCGCGACGAGTTCGTAAACGCGTTCAATAAATTGCAACGGTACTGTGATGAAAGAACGTAGAAGGAGCGGAGAGTATGTAGCGAGTGGAGATAGCCGCACGCGCCGGCAAATGCGAAAGCGCCTCAACCCAGGTAAGCTCTATCACCGCTTCATTCTTTACTTTACTTGTCGCCGTGTCTATGAAGTTGTCTTTGGTGAATGGCATAATCCGCAGATTACTGTAATGAAGGCGGTAACAACCGCAAGCTGCTGTGCAGCCGCTGCGTGTGTGTGAGTGACACTTTTCCAATAACTTTGTGTTTATAAACAAAGTGCGAGTATCTGTTTTCAATCTTCAATTTAGTGTAGATTTTTTGGTTACACAAAGGCGGGATGTAGGTATATGATGTGTTACTTTCTGCAGACCGCAATAAGCAACTCCTTAGTCTGCCTGAGAACTAATTTAGTTAAATGTGGAGTTATATATATTATATATTACATATGTATATGTATAGATGCTATATCAAAATTATCAGTATGATGAGCCGCATTGATTACGGGATGTCAGTCAGTCTACACAACTGATAATATCAGTAAAGATTGTAGTATTATGACAAAATTTCACTCTCTGCGGGGGTTGATATTGTATATGGATGGAATTGGGATGCTGTCATTAAAACTAATAGACATTTATTTCAAAAGAAAAAGAAAAAGGGAGAATCTATTTCAAAATTTGAGAATCCCATTTTTGTTGGAAATCCATCAAATCTTACTTGACACTTGACTTATTTAAACCAAAATGGGTTCATATATTTAACCTCCTCTTTGTACCGTTTTAAATCAGACACTACTAGAAACTTTGTTTTGTTGAAAATCTCCAAAATAGCTGCGATCGGTTCAGAGCATACCTCACTTACACTTTATATAAAGATCTGCGCGGTTGCAGTTGATTGATGGCTTGAAGCAAAAATTTTACGGAATCGGTTCACGAGTTCCCTATTTAGAATATGCCGATTATATTGATCGGCTAGTAAGAGCGATATTTCAAAATCCGGTGATATATTATTTATCTCTTACTTAAGGAGTGATGTAAATTCAGAGCTCCTACATTACTATGAAAGTAAGGACAAAGGAATTGGATTTCTCTTGAGCAGGCTTTGTTAAGCGTGTATACATATTAGATTATAATTATGTAATTTGTTATAACAGGTGGTGCAAAAATTACCTTTCGATGTATTTTGGAAACTGAAAAACTTTTTTAAAAAATGAAAAATTTTAATTCTGCTTGTAGATTATTTTTATTTGGTCTTTTAAATTTGTTTACATCAAGTCGAGAATATGATATCATGTAAATGGCCGCCGCCGCAGTTAATTGTCATTTGAGCCCTTTTTATGGCATTTTCCATCACTTTGGCCAGAACTTCCGGCGATAGGTCCTTACATTCTTGACGGATATTGTCTTTAAGAGCTGCAAGAGTCTGAGGCTTGTTGACATAAACCTGCGACTTCAAAAAGCCCACAAAAAGAAGTCTGGAGCGGTCAAATCAGGCGATCTTGCTAGCCAGTGCAAATCGTCAAAACGGGCGCCCGGGAAATGCATCCTTCAGCGTATCGGTTGTGGCACGCAGTGTAGCGCTTCATTGTTTATTTACGTGTATTTCGCATGTGTTTACTACACAACTGTCAAAACAGAACTGACATTAGAGCTCAATTGCAAAATTTATAGCATTGTGATCATCTTCTCACTTTTGCGCCAATTAATGGGGTGAAACTTATTAAGCCAATATGCAGGATCACTTTACCAGAACCTTGTCTAAGACAAAATAAAAAACTGGATCTTTATCTCCATAAGGCTTATAATAGTACGTTATTAGATTGAGATTTAAAAGAGAACCCCAATGTGTACTTTGAGCCAAACTAAATTCGAGTTTTTTAACTTTAGATAAATTATGAAATTAATAGCTTTACAATATCACCAATATACTACAGGAATCGTAGTATTATTACTTAAATCAGTTGTAAAAAAATTGTTCTCATCGCTCAAAAGTTTCGAGCCCATATGATCTTCTGCATCTTTTTAGGAACCCTTGCTCCTTGATAGTTTTGTGTAAAATTCGTGAACCCTCAAAATTACAGAGAACAAAGCTTGGAAATTTTATTAAAAACTGCTTTTAAAGGATCGGTAAACATATATTTGATCCCAGGATACTGGTACAAAAAATCCGCGAAAGCTTAAACTCTTTAGCGGTTCACTATCAAGAGTTAAATTTCTTGTCAAACCGAAACGACCCCCTATAAAACCAAAATCATGTTCTCACCAAAAATTTGAAGTGATTATATTACATTTAATTTACTGTCTAATCTAGACTGTTCACACTAATATTGGAGATTTATAAAACAGCTGTTTTTGACAAGCCGATCAAAGCTGTGGCATTTTTCCTTGACAGAACTCCATTGGTTCGACTTCGGCAGCCTTATGCGTTATTTTAATTGCTGTCTGCCGTTCTCACTTTTTTACATGATATTTGTTTAATTTTTTTAATTGTGCGTTTGTTTTCTTTACTTTGACAGTTTGTAGGGTCTAAAAGAGCTGTGATAAAGTGATGTATTTCCCAACTGACAAACATATGGCGCTAAATCAGAGTCCCACAGGGAGATTTCGAGAAGATTTCAAAACTCCTCGGTGACAATATTAACAAGTGTAACTTTTGTGCGGCGAAATCTTGCTAAATCTATTAGATTAGTGAGATAATCTACTCAACAGACTAAATGTAGTGATGAAGTGTTTGTTGTAACATGGTATAATACAAACACAGCAAAATGTAATCTCACTTCAATAATCTTTTGTCGTATAAGAAAATCGCTTCAAAATGTCCAAAGAGAAAATCAAGTGGTGAACATGGAAACTAAACTCTCAAATTTTAAAATACTTTTTACTAAAAAGTAAACAAAAGTTTGACTTGTATTAGCTCTGACTGGCTCTTAAGTCTAGCTTACTCACACTAGAGCCGGTCAAGATGATAATTTACGAAAACTAATATCATACGGAGTTCTAGGAATTAATTAACGGATATGGGGTTTCGTGCTTTTCACTTTTATTCAGCTCATTTTTATTCAAGGATGTCAGCTGTGTCAAAGCAGTGATAAAAATGTCTATATATATGACATATATATATTTATGAGGCATAATGGAGATATGTATGCACTCATAAATTGAACCACATAAAGCCATAAAGTTTTTGCCGATATCATCATCATTATCTGTAGCAGGGCAGCGGTGAATGGAGTGGTGTATACTGTATATACAGCAAATCGATTGGTGGCACAAGGCGCAGCTGTATTCAAGCAGTAATGTCAATAAATGCACATAGTCATAAATCGATCGAAATTGAGGGAATACTTACAAATGAAAAAAAATTACGAGTGTGGTTTAATAAGTCTGACAATCAATGTTATCGAACTTTGATTACTTTATTTGGCTTGACAGTTATTGAGAAAATAAACTTTGACAAAACTTACAAGAAATTAATATCACGAAGCCGACAAGCTTTCTCATTGATTTTTTTTACAAACACTTAGGGCTATGGAAACTTTAGAAACGCATCAAATTTATTAAAAAGGTTGTGACATTGTTTTAAATTTTTGCGAAATATAAGAAATACATAAATACTCTTATAAAATTTGATAAACGTTAGAGGTGAACACTTTTATTTAGTCCCTATTAGAGTTTACAACTCAACTTCACTGCAGTTGAAATTTTACAATATGACATATTGATAACAAATTAACATGTACAAAAGTTGTCATTTAAGTTGTCATCGTCTTAAACTAATTTTATACGAATTTCCCATTCAAAGGCTTCTTCTTTTCCTTTATTGGCGTACAAACCGCTGACGCGGTTATGGCCGAATTTACAATAGCGCGCTAGTCGTACTTCTTATTCGCTGTTTTTTCGAGAATTGAAGATTTCAAGTGTAGCCACGTCTATATCCACCAGGTCTTTCCAATGGAGTGGAGGTCTTCCTCTGCTTTCCCCAGCGGGTACTGCGTCAAATACTCTCAGAGCTGGTTTGTTTTCAGATATTGTCATCGTCCTTGTCTTTGTACCATTTGGCAGGACGGAGATGATGAGTGACATGTAGAATTTGGTCTTTGTTGGTCGGGAGCGGACTTTACTTCTCAATTGCCTACTGAGTCTGAAGTAGCACCTGTTGGCAAGAGTTAGTCTGTGGATTTCGAGGCTGACGTTGTTGTAGGTGTTAACGCTGGTTCCAAAACAGACGAAATTATAAACGACTTCGAAGTTATGATTGTCAACAGGGTGATGACTGTTTGTTTGGTGACAGGAGATATTAGGTCTTGTCTTCGTTCACCACCAGACCCATTTGCTTCGCTTCTTTGTCCAATCTGGAAAAATCAGAACTAGAATCGCGGTTGTTGATATCGATGTCATCGGCATACGTCGGCAGTTTTACACTCTTATAGAAGATTGTACCCTCTCTATTCGGCTTAGCAGATCGAGGTGATGTGTGTCGATCCTTTTTCACGGTAATTTCCAAGAATAGGTGAATGGTAAATATCTGACCAGGTGTTGATTTTCCAGGCCTGAAGCCACACTGATGAGGTTTAATCAGTTTTTTGTCGGAGAACTTGAGTCTTTCAAACAATACGATCGATAAAACCTTTCATGCGATGATGAGGAGGCTTATCTCACGGTAGCTGGTGCAGATTGTAGGGTCTTCTTTTTTGTGGATTGCGAAGAACACGCATTAATTCCAATCGTCAGGCAAGCTTTCTTTCGGCCATATTTTACAAAGCAGCTGATGGGTGCTTCTTATCAGTTTTTCGCCTCCGTATTTGAATAGCTCGGTTGGCAATACATCGGCCCCGCCACTTTGTTGTTCTTAAGACGAGTCGAATTTCTTCATGGTCGGAAAGAGGAACGTCTGCTTCATCACATCGATTAGGGAATCGGGTTCAGCATTTTCTGGTGTTATACTTTCACTACCGTTCAGCATTCTGGAAAAGTTACATCGTTTCGTAGAATTTTCGAGAATTAAAATATAATACATATATCAAATAATTCATTATACGCCTTCTTCGCTGACTTATCAAGCTACCCTCGTAAAAATAGAAATTTCAACTAACTTACAAAAGGTATGAAAAAATACTTAAGAACATAGGAAAAGCACAAAATGTCACATTAGGAGCAATCTTTGCTCTTGCACAACAAAGTCAAGTCGCGCGCTCCACTTTAGTCTCGAACTGCTACAAGCTTCACCCTTACTACATGCCACACCCGTGCATATTTATTACGCCTCATAAATTATTTATCTTCCTTTTCTCTATCTCATCATCGTGATTTCTGACGGCGAAAATGGCAGATGTAGTTGCTAGCAGTCAGCTTATCCCGTATCCATCCCCACATTCACATTTTACATGAGTACTCCTCACCGGCTTCGCTATATCTTAGCGGCATTCTCAAGCACATGCTCCCTGGCTCGTAGCTGTTTTTTCGTATTCGTTGATAGCTCAATTGGAGCGCCGAACTGCGAATTAATTCAACGCACAGCGCTCGTTCATTCAACTTATGGCGAATGCAGTAAAAAAGTGCGGAAATAATTTTCTTATTTGCGTCCATTAAAGTGGCATTTGAAATGTGTTTGTAGGCGCGCAATTTCATTTCTCTTATTGATTGATCGATTTATTTATGCGTTTGAGTATTTATGGCATAGAGTAAGTGCTTGATGGCATTCGTTGAAAGCATTTAAGGTCATATTTACGAGCTAGGTCGTTCTAATAACACATATACATTTGCACATACATACAAACCTATATACACACATAAATAGACCAAATATGTAAATCGCTGTGAATAAGTAGGGAAGCGCCCACACGTCTACGCTTTCCATTAAGGACCGCCCTGCGTCATTTGTTCCCCTAAATCAGCATAATTTTCTCCCGATTTTTTTCATATGCAAATGCTCGAACCTTCGGCCACCCGTAAGCGTTGTTCACTTTGTTGCAGTGGCAATTTATGCCCGCGCATTACTCGCCCATACGTACATACAGACGAACACGCCTTCCGCGCATCTCATTAGAATGGCTCAAGTAAAGCGTAATGGGCGCAAATTAGGATCGCAAAATGTGTCGCCCGAAAACATCGATGAAATTATGAGCTTTATCGTGTTGTATCAGAAAAGTTGGCGGTGAAGGCTTGGCGCGGTTGCGCATTTATGTGACCTTTTGTTGTACAAAGTTATTGGCGTGTATGAAAAAATTTGTACAGATACACTGGTGATAAAAATAACATGATGCGGCTTACTCTTTCATACAACGTGTTCCAGCTTCCATACTCTTAACATTTAACTCGAAGTCCTTGGTATATGGCACCCTGTAAGGGGTCACGCCTAGTATGAATTTATAAATAATTGCTTTCTTTTTCATATTTCGGTTACTCGAAAATTATGTTCAATTATATTAAGGGTATTCATTTAGCGTGACTTTTATAAAGGGTGATCCATTTCGACTACTGCATTTTGCCAATACCATATATTATTAATATACCAAGAACTAATACTGTCACCAACATAAATACAGTAAGCTGAGCCCGATGGTCCGATATTGGTTATATACAAGGAGTGTTCCAAAGTAAACAGGACTTTTTGAATATAGCGCCTCGACTGGCGCGTTAGAATCTGCTGTCTTTATCGATTGTCCAGTGAGACTTTCATGAAATTTCATCTCTTGGAAGAGAAGTTATTGCGTTAAAGTGTCAGTATGTTTATGTTATCGGTGCGAAAATGAGCTTCGAACAAATAATAATTTAATGCTCGAATTTATTTTTAAAATTAGTAAAACTTTTACCGAAACGTTTCAATTGATGAAACAAGTTTATGGCGATGATTGCCTATCCCGTAGCAGAGTGCACGAGTGGTTTCAACGTTTCCAAAGTGGTCGTGAGGACATAAATGGCGATCAACATGTGGGCCAATCAAAGTCCTTGATCACCGGAAATTCCATCGAAACTGTGCGTGAATTCATCAAAAACAGTCGAAATCATCATTGAAATTCATGGAAAGGAAATTGAACACCTCCAAAACTTCGATTAATCGCTTTGGGCTTACGAAAGGTTTGTTCTGCACAAATTGACTGACGACCAAAAATTGCTCAGAATCCAACATTCGAAGGACGATTATTTGACCAAAAATCACATTTTAACCATTAACCCCTCCCCGTATTCACCTGATATGGCATCGTGCGACTTCTTCCTTTTCGGAAAAATGCATTTGCCCATGAAAAGAAATCGTTATGCAGACGTAGAGGCCATTCTAAAGGCTTGCACCGGCATACTGGCGGCCATACCGGCCAACGAGCTAAAACACTCGTTCGACATGCTTTTGGACCGTGCAAAAAGCTGTATTGAAGCAGAAGGAGACTATTTTAAATAAAATAAATTGATTTTGCCGAAAAATCATTTGTTCTGTTTGTGTTCTTAAAGTCCTGTTTACTTTGGAACGCACCTTGTAATTCGATTGTTGCGCGCGCTGTGTAGCGCGTAGCTCCATCTTGTTGGAACCAGATGTTGTTAAGATCAACTAAACCGCTCTTCATTGACAGTAATGGTGTCACCAGCTTCATTTCGAAAGAAGTAGAATGATTCCACCAGACCAAAAACCACTCCAAACTGTCAATTTAGGTGATTGTAATGGTTGTTCGCGAACAATTGGTGCATTTTTCTGGCACCAGAAACGACGGTTTCATTTGTTTTTTGCTCCTCTCTGATGAAAGTAAGCCTCTTTGGAGAGCTAATTTGGCAGAAACGACATTTATAAATCATATCATTTCTTCTTGAAACCCCAGTATTATGGAACCTTGTTAATGTACTACATAGGTTAGTCCCGTATATCTGAGATCAAGTGCAAGCTTTTTGGT
This sequence comes from Bactrocera neohumeralis, assembly GCF_024586455.1. Taxonomy (NCBI): domain Eukaryota; kingdom Metazoa; phylum Arthropoda; class Insecta; order Diptera; family Tephritidae; genus Bactrocera; species Bactrocera neohumeralis. Next base: position 48,230,083 of record NC_065922.1, on the reverse strand, counting down.
AATGTACCGTTACATTTAAAAATTAAATTTGAAATAAAAAGTGAATTAAATTAACACAAAAACAACAAAAACATCAAAATAAAACATTGCGGTTATATTTTTTTTGTATAACGCTACATTTTTATTTTTTTCATCGATTAAAAAATTAATTATATCGTGCATATTGTGCATATAACGTTATACATATGTATGTATGTATTTGTTTGGAACAAGTAAACGCCGCTTGTTGTTCATAAATTGATTTAACAAATTATTTAACTGCAAATATAATAAATAAGTCAATCTGTTCAGTCAATATGTTTACATTACATACCTATATGTCTTAATAAAAAACACGTACGAACAACAACAGCAACAACAAACTTACATAAATGTTTTTAAAACATAATAATTATTTAATTAAAAATGTCAACTTGAACGAAATCAAACAAGGCGCACTTGAACTGTTTGTGTTTATTTGTTTACATGATTGATTTTTAATTTCTTTTTGCGTTTGGTTTGAATTTCTTTTATTAGCATAAACGAAGTGGCAAAAATAAAGAGTGCGGTTAAATATCTGAAAACCACAAACAATTCTGAGAGGTGTAAATTGATGAGGGATAAATGATTTAAAAACGAATTTAAATGCTTCACACCAACCCGGTAGGAAAGTCTACCATTTATGGATTAGTAAGAATAATAACTACAAATAATTCACAATGTTCTACTGGGCTTAACCTGCCAGTAGTTTTCCAAAAATATACCAGTATTCAACTGGTTCAAAACAGACATAAAACCATCTAATTAATTGGTTTTACACATCAAAAATGTGTCCCTGGAAGATTTGCACATTTTTGTAGCGTTCTGATGATGTCAGAATGACATCCAAGATTACCTTTCATCGTTTCTTCAGTTCATATGACACTAAATGTCTTTCCTTTTTGTTCGGCTGTTTTTTTTTTATTTTTTTTTATTTTTTTTCAGGCCATAAGTTAAGTGGAGGTATAAAAAAGCTATATCATGAAAACTAGAGCTGATAGAGACAAACTGATTACAGATTTGAATTCAGCGCACCCAAATTAACTAGAATCAGTTGATAAATTCAAAGAAGCAAATTGAGTGTTGGCCTGTGTTATCAATGCTTCTGGTTCGTTTTCTTTGTCCTCGACAAGAGCATGTTCACCATAAACTTCCACCAAAATAGGATGACTTTCAACTGATATTTTCTTCATATTAAAGTATTGATAATGAACTCTCTGCAAGAACGCTTTCTCAGGCACAGTGTTGCAGATATTTGAGTAAACAAACAAAAAATGTAGTTAATGCTTCAACTGAACAACATGTACCGAAAAATTCGCTCAAGTGTAGTAGCTTACCAACGTTGTTGTTCGGAATATTGGAAAAATTAAATAACAATCAAGTTAGACTATCTCTTATTAAATCGCACTATTAAAGTTCTAGACCCAAAACAAAGTAAATAAAGTGAATGAATGCCCACCTTTGCCGCTCACACCTATTGAAAGGCAGGAAGAAACTCAAGCGCACTTATTAATTTTCGCTTATAACCTATAAATGGGGCATGCAGCAAACTATTAATATTGTATTAAGTTTATCGAAGTTCAAGGTATCTTTTAATTGCTTAGTCAAGAGAGTTTTGTTAGCGTTTGCTTTCATATTAGAAAAGTTTATTTCGATTATTTCGTTGCTCATGCTTCTTCGGCCTTGTTGCTTTTGGTTTTAGTTAGCAGGAAACTTTTAGAAGACAGCCACAAGTTGATGTTACATTCCTGCCAACTGACGGCCAATAGTTTTACGTTAGTGTGTTACCTAACGCTTGCTCTAATTGGTATAATGTCATAAGTGCGTCTTAGATTAGGGTTGTCCATAATATTTATTAAGTCTCAAAATACAAAAATTTAATTTTCTATTTCTGTATGTTGTCAAGTTAAGATTCGTCTCTGGAGACTTAAAAGATTATATAAAGTTGGCGTTCTTACTATAGTCACTTCTAAAGTTTTAATTCAAGTAGAATGTCTTATACATGTTAATTTTTTCTGGTTGTGACATCTAATTCTTTGTAGATTCCAGTTGAGCCTAGCGTCAGTCACACTCAGAGTGGCGCCATTTTCTGAACTTTATTTGCTCGGTACAGATTCCTCCTTCTTCAAATTCCATAGCGCTTTTATTGATTATAATCTTCCATACAACAACGTCGTCTTCATGCTTTCGGAGAATATTCTGAGCTTTATGCTTCGGGAAATTAGCAAGTGTTCCGCATCCTTAGTACCACAACGCAAGATGATCACGGGGATCAAATTCGTTCCCATTCCGATGTGTGCGCAGTAAGTGTGCCCCTCTTGCCAGCTCATCGGTTCATCAGTTTCCCGCGATTTTTACCAGTACAACGCTAGTATTGTGAAATACACAAAAGTATTCCGGAAACCAAAAGGCAAGTTTGACGGAAAGCTTCTTAAGAAAAATTTATCCACCAACCTTTCTCCTAGCTTTAACCAATCATAAAAAAGCTTACTGCGCCTCTTTCAAGTGACTTCTCCGCTTCGGTATATCAGCGAAAAAACAGTAAATCGAAGTATTATCATTGTCGCAGTAGCTCAAGTTTTCAGGGATGGAATTGAACGGTGAGAGCTTTTAACCTAAACCTGTTTGAAAAGCTTCTATCAACGGATGCTATGTTCAGAATGACATTCAGCGTTATTGTTGGTGTAGTCTGTATCTGTATCAGCTCTTTAGACAACACCAGACGTATACACCATAGAACATTGTTGGCTTGACTACGGTTTCACAGCGTCAAAACACCGCTTTAGGTAAGTGTACTCAATTCATCCCTATAGCTTCACTACAGCAGTAAAGGTAAACCAATGCCTTCTTTATACTCTCCTCAATATTTGAACTCCCTGAGAGCTTTCTATCAAGGATAATCAATAGATATTTCTCCTTGTCAAGTAGGTAGAAACATCGGAAAAAGCGAAAGAGATGTTCGAGACTTAAAACCTCATGGTAAATAAGACCATTTTAGTTTAACTTGGATTGACGACTAAGAGGCTATATACCTTGCGGAGGTATTCAGTTAGTTGGTAGACGATAGTTATAATTTTTCCTTTAACCATAGGAACAGCGCTACGCTGACGCTGTCGCCTAACAGCCTCGTTCTTCCAGTTCTTCAAGTGCGTCGTTAACGACCAATGTTCAAAGTAGTGGAGAAAATGATCCAGTTAACATTTTAGGATGTCTTTACACCACCCCTCTCTGTTACTACCGTTTCTTCGATTATGGTAATAGTGAACCACTGCGGAGACCAATAAAGGGTGATCTATTTTGAGGTTTCCTACATTTTAAAGAAGCAACACAGAAACTTCAAATTTAAGGGGAAATGTTTATTAGATATCGAAAGAACATTCTTTGGCATTTATTTTTTGAAAATTCTCTTTTAAATCTAGGCCTCGGCTATGTATCAGATGGTTCATTCGTTGAGTCTAATTTTCGAAGACTTGTTCGAGCATTTCGCCTGGTAACTGACAAATGACACTCGTGAAAATTTGTTCTGAGACCTGAATAGAAGAGGGATTGTCCCCATAGACTTTAGACTTTACATATCCCCATAGGAAAAAGTTTAGCGGTGTGATATCACACGATCTTGGCGGCAACCGACGGGCACAAAACGTGAAATTATCTGCTCACCGAAGTGTTCTTTCAATAAATCCATTTATTGATGCGATGTTTGGGAAGTGGCTTGTGGGAAGTGGTTGGAATCAAATGTCGCCGAGATCACGAGTTTCAATTTCAGGCGTCAAATAGTCGGTTATCGTGGTGCGATAACGGTTGCCATTGACGGTGCTCACTGGCAAGAGGCCATAAAGCTGCGATGTTGCTTGGGCAGCGGTTTCAATCCATGCACCAGTGGTGTTTTGTAAGCTTTCAATTTAAGATCTCGCCAAGTCTTTCTATACGTCAGCCCAAGTGGTTGCGAACGGCGCCGAACCGTCTCTCCACGGTCCAGCGCGCAGGACGTGTTCTATTCGGTAAAAATAGATTGATGGTGGAGAAAATTTGTTGGGCAGTTTTTGAAATAAACATTTTTCTCGTTGACTTTTTATACAAAATAAGGAAGGATGTGTAGGTGTTTACAGTTGTGATGTTCAAAATATTGAAAGGAAATGTAGAACAGAATCGTTTGTCGCAAAACACGAAACGCACATGTTTATACCCATATTTGTAATTATAATAGTATGTGCATCAACATGTGGGCCTATTAGTTTCTGCATGTCTTGCGACAGACATAATTGTGGCGTTGTCCTGGCAAACATCCTTGCGGCCATTATGGTATTTATTATGTTTGCCATGCTATAAGTATAATTGCCGTCGGCACAATAATCTCCTTTGCGTGCCATATGTTGACTTTGTTTGGCCATAACTGTTTATGAACGTTGCCAAGATAGAATACATACAAACATACAAACACTACTGTGCATTACATATGTATTGAGGCACATAACAATTGATGTATGCAAACTTTTCCATATTCAAATATTTATTTTAAGTGTCGTGTGTGCGTGTGTGTGTGTAGAGCGTGTGTAATGACGCCCGCAAAATTCGTTACACACATCATTATTTTAGTTTGTTTAATCTGTATTTGTTTACTCGCCTACTCGCTCGACCGGCCCTTTTGGCGTTAATTGCCAAACTTTTTAGTATCCATATTTGTTTTATCTGCTTTTATGGCAGCGCTGTTGCCCTTTTGCCTATAGCCTAATTCTTCTGGGTGCGATAGCATTTAATATGCACACATACATACATATATTTTCATAATTATAAGCGAGCAAATAGAAAAGAATATCTGGCCTGGCCATTTTCATGTCTGCAGAGTTTTAAGTGCTCTCCTTTTAGCCATTTACTAAGGGTTCTAAGTGTCTGAATTAGTTATATAATTAACGTAATTAATTTAGTTTTATTACACGCACACACACACAAAGTTATTTCTGTAAATGTGTTGGTTGATAACCTGTTGCTTTTAGATTTTCTAAAAAAAAAACAACAAGTAAAAACTAAGATCTACTCAAAGTAGCAGACACACTTCTGTAAGCGTTTTGCTGAATGTAATCGAGTGCCACTCAAAAGAGAAAAGAGACCGTGAGTAAGAGCACAAAGAACTTTTTGAGTAAACATTTTAATTTGCTAAACTTTAATTAAATGTATAAAGCAGGAGTTATGGAATAGTTTCATTAAAACTTATATAAGAATGACGGTGTTCTTAAAATAAGAAAAGTAGTTAGGGCGTTTAAAATGTGGAGTGCATGGAAGATGGATATTCGACATTATTGTGTATGTCGTCATTTAATATGCAAAGTCATTGGTCATATTGGAACAGAATTTGGGTTTTGGTTATAAAATATTTATGTATTAGTTATAAAACGGTTATATAATGGTTATAAAACGGTTATATGTTGGTTATATTTGAGAACGGAAGGTTGAAATTTTAAGATATTACAAATATAATATGTGACCTGGTGTACGAAAAGGGGGCTAACGTGCGAAAACTAGTTTTCTGGGAAAAGCTGTTAAAAATAATCGTCAATTTCTCGTTATCTCATTAATTGTTCTCCTTTTTTTTGACACCTAAGCCCCCTTTTCGTAGACCAGGTCACATATGATGTGAATCGTAAGCAATAAAAAAACTCAATTTCGATTTTTTTCATGATTGTTTTGCATTTCAGCTGACGATATGAAGAGTAGTAAGGGGTTAAGCAACCTAAAAGGAGTCACTTTGACAAATTTTTCTTGGCCTGTATAAAAAATAATCGAATTTCTTTTCTTCAAGCCTTACTAAGCATGCATTGAGTGTATACAAATTTTTATATTAACATTTTGATATAATATGGCGATAAAAAACCAAACTTCGGAATAACTCTTTTTTATATAGGAAGCTGGAGTTTTAACAACTTGCGCCATTTGAAATAAAAAAATGTGATCTTAGTCTATAGAGTCTACCAACGACATGATGTTTAAGTAAAATAAAATACTCAAATTTAGTAAAAATTCTGTTTCTGTTTTTGTTATTTTTCTGTTCTGTGTTTGTACTGTTTGTTTTTTTGTTTGTCATGTAGATAATTTCATGCATTTTATGATTTGCACAAAATGTCGGCCAAATGGCCACCACGGCTCCCTTTGCATATCTACAACTGTCCACGTTAATTTTCGATGATCCTTTGCAGCGTTTTGGGTATAGAGCGCTGAGTGTTGTCTTCGAACTCCTCAAGCGTTGCTGGTTGTGTGGCGTAAAACTTCGGAAACCGAGGAAAAAAGTCGGTCGATATCATCTTACATTATCTGTCTCATCTCGGGAGAAATCAGGCGAGACGATGCCGCCATATCACAATCCGCCCCAAACAGTAAACTTTTTGGGGTTGCAATTGAGTTTCCTAAATCACTCTTTCTGTTGCAATATTGTTCCACTCTTCCGATAAGGCACTTTTAGATGTTGTTTTCCAACAAAGACCATAAATTCATGTCGGGTGACTGGGCTGGTGGGTTTCTTAGATGTGGACATTCCATTTTAGTCAGATCTACACTATTGGCGATTTGTGTTTCGGATGGTTGTCCTGATAATACCGGAATTTTGACGTATCCCAACTTTCTCGACACTTTTCATTAAATTTTCTTTGATTATATTAAGATAGAATGTTTTACCCATAACACTCTCAACAAAGAGCAAATTTCCAACGCCAGCTCCAGAATACACACACGATCATACCACAACACTGCCCCCACCATGTTTAACAGTTGGCTTTATGTAAAATCTCTGAAGCTCAGTATTGGGTTTCTGCCACACATAAGGCATTCCATCTGACCCGAAAAGATTGAATTTCGATTCGTCAACAAAAATTACTGTGTCTCAGAAGTTAAAATCTTTGGATTCCAACTCCCTGCCAAAGGCAATCTGGTTTAGTTGGTTGGTTTCTAATGAATGGCTTCTTTCGGGATACTCGGCCATTGAAGTCATGTACACGTAGTACCCACAACACAGCACACTTTCAGCACAAAATGATTTCCTTAGCTCCTCCTCAATCTCTGTAGTTAACTTTGGATCTAATAGCTTCGAGTTTTCAATACAGCTTTTTGGACGGTCCAAAAGCATGTCGAACGAGTGTTTTTGCTCGTTGGCCGGTATGTCCGCCAGTAGGCCGGTGCAAGGCTTATGAATGGTCTCTACGTCTGCATAACGCTTTCCTTTCATGGGCAAATGCATTTTTCTCAAAAGGAAGAAATCGCACGGTGCCATATCAGGTGAATACGGGGAGTGGTTAATGGTTAAAATGTGATTTTTGGTCAAATAATCGATCACAAGCGTCCTTCAAATGTTGGATTCTGAGCAATTTTTGGTCGTCAGTCAATTTGTGCGGAACAAACCGTGCACACACCTTTCGTAAGCCCAATGCGATAAGCAGATGTTTTGGAGATGTTCAATTCCATTTCCATGAATTTCAATGATGATTTCGGCTGAATTTTGATGAATTCACGCACAGTTTCGATAGAATTTCCGGTGATCACGGATTTTGATTGACCCACATGACGCCACCAGGGGGCACTAGATTCAAAAAGTCCTATTTACTTTGGAACACCCCTTATAATATATAATATTAGAATATAAAATAAATACAATGTTGACAGTGGTCAGTCATTTTATCACTTTCGCCCCCACTACTTATTTTTCGCAGAATAAGACTTCAATTATGTTATTTATAATATACGTAATAATTATCGAAAAAAATTGCCTTCTCATATGACCGTTGGTCGAACAAAAATCTGATATTTGATTATATGTATACTGCTAATATAAAACTTTAACAACAAGTCGTTCAATAGAACGATCTATCGACACTAAAGATACCAATTGAGTTACAAATTGCAGTGAGCACCTAGGCGCATGAGTAACACAAGTTCACCTGTGTAACCAGAAATATTTTTTTCTTTATACACATTTAATTACTACTGTTATAAAGTTCATTTACATCAAATTACTAAAATATCCGATCTTGAAATTTATTATTACATTACTTCTCACAAAATATTACAAAAATATTTTACTTCATAAATATAAATAAAATGCATTAATAATTTACTTTAACTGGCCTGCAATCAGTTAAAATGACACTTCATAAATCGCCTACAAATTGCTTTTATATTAGTTAAATAAAATGTGCTGGCAAGAGTTTATTACTTTTATTATGTTTTCGCCAATTAAAATAATGAACATTTATGATTTATCAACTATAAGTGCAAAACTATTTTTTGAGATAAAGTGCGTAAATTCGTATCTTAATATGATGGCAGCTAAAATTCCTTTACGTTTGTTGATTTGAGTGTCTTGTATCATTACATCGTAGCTCATATGTATATTCCATCGGCAGATAAAAATTAATTACATTCTATTACGTTGCAGTGGCGCATCAAACCTTGCTTGCGAAATGGCTATGTTATAGCTAAGGATCTGGTTAACACTAACATTTTCAGTTATCAATGCATATCATTTTCATATCTCACAAAAGTTTTATCGATAATTATAATCTTTTGCTTAAATTCAAATTAATTTCTGTATGTAAATCAATTTGTTTATTTTGGCTTATTTATCTGAGCTCCGGCGCAAATATTACGACACGCAGCACAAAGTAAATACCGAAAGGATTTATTATTTGTTGCTTTAAGTGCGTATTAAGTTATGCAAATTGCGCAAACGACAGAGCAAAAGCATTCAAGATTAAACTATATGGCACGTTTTAAATTTTAAGCTCGCAAATATGCAACATTTTATTGATAGGATTACACATAAACGAAATGCTCTTACAGATACGAGATTACTTATGTCTTTACGATTTAATTTTACTTGTTATAATTAATAATGCCACAGTCTTTGCTTTGACGTAAGTCCAATTAACTTTCTTCTTTTGCCAGTGCAAAAAGGACGATGTTTATGTGAAAGTGATAATAGTTTTATTAATAAAGCTGATGACACAAAGAAAATTCCATAGCAACGGGTATAATTTTGGTTACTCGACGGTGTACGGCAAAGCGCATTCTGTCAGCATTTCCATAAATGTCCGCAAAGTATTGAAACAATCATTTAATTGTCGAAATTTTAAAACTTAATGATTCCTGTGCAGGTGTTTTATGAATATAAGGAAATGCATTAATTTTGCATTAAATTGAACGCTTTTTTAGTATTGTCAAATATGTTCGATCATTATTCACCACTTTGAACATAATTTCAAAAAACCTTCTGATAGAAACTCTCGTCCATATTGGTAGATACTGTGAAATTCAATTTTCACAAGCTTTTCTTGAGAAAAATTTCTCACCTGCAAGTTAGTCGCCATAGTAAGGAGCAGGCGGCAATCGGTTGATGCAAAGTCCCGACGGTACATACATACCACAAAATTTTCCACAAATCTCGCAAAACTTATGGTCCAATCGATGTGTGTCGCCTAACTTTGCCCGAATGGAACATAATTCCTCTTTTATTGCCCAAAACTGGTCGCTTCTGGGCGATTGCTTCCTTCAGATGGTCCACTCCAAATTAAGAGTCCGTTAGTGAACAGCTCATATTTGATGATTTCCATGATAGGAGTATCAAACATGTAGCAAACATGCCTGACCAGCAATCCTGACCACTACCGAAGCGGTTGGATTTTTATGAATGTATGAATTTTCCTTTGTACATGTATCTTAGAATTTCACTAATTCCAACTTGTTTGACTAACTCTAAAATTGGCTAATTAATTGAGGCATATTCATTCAGTAATTAATTGCACTAATCAGTAATTAGTTTAGAACTAGTTTATGTTTGTTTCGGAATGATTAAAAGCTGGCTAAAGCCCTTGAAGGATCAGTTTAGTTCAAATTGGAATGAGGTCAGACAATTTTGTTCAGGTCCAGTACGAATCATGTTCATTAATTGAACAAGATGCTTAGGAAACAAGTCTCGGTCTAGTGTTGTTTGGATTAATTTTGGAATGTCTTCCGTTCAATATCGGAACGTTTTAGTATAATGTGTAATCAATAAATATATTATAAATTACTAAATTAAATTATTTTCTTCTTTATTGGGAAAGAAAAGGCTTACCAGGATATAGCCGAGTTTACAACAGCGTGCCAGTCCATCTTCTCTTTCGCTGTTTGGCAACAATTGTATATTCCAAGTATATCCATGTCCTCCTCCACCTGGTCTTTCGGAGTAGAGGTCTACTTCTTCATCTGCTTACCCCGGCGGTTACTGCGTCGAATACTTTAAGAGCTGGAGTGTTTTCGTCCATTCGGACGACTTGACCTAAGTAGCCGCTGTCTCTTAATTCGCTGAACTATGTCCAAGTCGTCGTACTATATATCTCGTACAACTCATTGTTCCATCGACTGCGGTATTCGCCGTTGCCAATGCGCAGAGGACAAAAAATCTTTCACAGAACTTTTCTCTCGAAAACTCGTCGCACCGAATCATCAGATGTTGCATCGTCCATTACTCTGTACCATATAGCAGGACGGGGATGATGAGTGACTTGTAGAGGTTGGTCCTTGTTCATCGATTGAGGACTTCACTCCTCAATAGCGTACTCAGTCCAAAGTAACACCTGAAGGCAAGAGTTAGCATTTGTTAAATTTCGAGACTGACGTTGTTATTGTTGTTAATGCTGATGCCAAGATAGACGCAATTATCTACCACTTCGAAGTTAGAACTCTCAACAGTGACGTGGGAGCCAAGTCGCGAGTGCAATGACTGTTTGTTTGATGGCAGGAGGTATTTTGTTTTGCTCTCGTTCACTATCAGATCCATTTGCTTCGCTTCCTCATCCAGTATAGAGAAAGCAGAACTAACGTCGCGGTTGATGAGGCTATTGATATCAATATCTTCGGCGTACGTCATCAGCTGTACACTCTTATAGAAGATTGTATCAAAAGGGGGGTATTTCATTTGAGGCCGTTTTGAACTTTTCGTTGATGTTTTTCTTCGTGGCGAATATCAAGGTTAAGTTAGTTTCAAATCAAACGTGAACTACTATATGTTGTACTTTGTGGTGCCATAGAAACGAAGAACTTCTATGTTGGAACTATTAATTAGCAAAACGCTTAGTAACCAATACAAACTTGCACAGGCGTTGACCTTCCAAACGCGAAACAGCCAAGAAGGATGTGTTGAGTTTTTCCACCTCATCTTCTTCCATACAGTTTCTGCAGATGGCGTCTAGTAGGACTCCCAACCTTACTATGTGGACGCCAAAAGCACAATGACCCGTTAAAAACCCCACTAATATGGAGAGGCTTGCCTTACTGAGGGCAAAGAGATCACTTGAACTTTTGCCATCGATCTTGCGCCAAAAGACTTTTGCGACAGCGTATGTACCGATTGTGTCCAACGCTGGCCAGCTTCCGTGAAGCGCGGCTATTTATTAGTAGACCGCAAGAGAATACAGTAGCACCGATCCTCTCCCATTCTGCCGATTGTGGTTCTAAGGTGCCTTTAAAATTTTCTGCGATTCCACTGTGGCCGAGCACCCATACCAGTATTATCACAAAGGCATTCAATGCTATTGGTAGCGAGGTTAAGTATTCTTTGACCAGCCCTGAATGCACAGTTAAAGGGGTCACTTCTCTGAAGGAGGCTCCATTCCGGAGCACCAATTCTACTATTACCTTTATGACTGCAACTTCAGCCTGGAAGACATTGCAATAGTCAGGAAGTCTGAAACTGGAATTGATAGAGGGCTGCCGATAGTAGACTGATCCACCGACCTTCCCCCCCAAGCTTTGACCCATCTGTGCAGAAGCTTACTGCCCCACTCCTTCAAAGCTTCTTCCTACCCACAACTCCCTCGTCGTTATGTGGGTAGAGAAAAAGCCGCCAGAGTTCGGTTGGCCGACTTTATGATCCAAGTGATCTGGCAGAAAGCCAAGTGAAGATTTCCGAGTGTTCAGATCCGTATTATTTTAGGAAGCCAGACTGTCTGAGTCTGATGGTTGCTTTCGAAGCCATACACCTTCCGGCGATGTCCACGGGCATATGTGCAGGAGGGCGTTAAGTGCCATAATGGGGCTTAGTGCACGACACATGCTGATGAGCCCGCTCTTGCGTTTCTTTGCAAGTGTGGTCTTTTCTAGAGCCCTCCATCACATAAAGACTCCACAGAACAAATGGGTTTCACTAAGCTGTCGTAGAGCCAGAGGACCACTTTCGGGGAGAGACGCCTCCTTTTACCAATGGCTCTTCTACAGCAGTACAAGGCAGTCAGTGCTTTTTTTCTCTTAACCCAGCGCACAACCCTGGTGAGTGATGATTCGCCTTCTCACTTTAGCTCGCCTTCAAACGGTTTTTAAGCTATCCATAGGATATTTGTTCTAAGACCAGAAGCCGTGAGCTGCTTGAGTCATATGTAAAAGCGCTTTCCTCACTTGCATGAACTTCTACACATGGCTCTATCCAATTTTATCGATCACATAAAATGATTCTAATATCTTCATCGATAAATAATCGATAGCAGTTTAATTGGATTGACCGATCGATAAAAAGTCGATATAATTTATAAAGTAATGAGGATGATCAACTGATATTTCCTCACTTCGACGGTCAAATCGTGAGAAAAAAATTTTATTATCATTCTTATTGTTAACTTGAGCCGCTAGTATTCCCTATGTTCTCTACAGCAGTCAAGTGAAAAAAATTGTTCAATTATTTGAGATTTTCCATGATCAAATATATGAGGTGCGGAAGCCATGAAGCTTATTGTGGTTTCAAAATAAAGAAATTAAGAAAAAGTAAATAAATGGAGCCTGAAGTAATTCTTCCGCTAGCGATAATTTGTCTACCAGTGGATGAACATTTCAGCGGAGTCTTATCATTGCCAAGACCCATATCCATATATGTACATATACCTGCTCTTGCGAGTCTGTATGCTTTCGCAAGTGTGTGTATATGGCGTTAAGCAGGCGCCATTAAAGGCCATTACAAAAGCCTGAGTGCTTTGGACATTAACAAGGCATTAAATCGCTCGGTCGACGGCTTAAACTGTCCGAGCTGATAATATTGTGAAATCCGCGTGAATTCGTTAATTCAAGTAGACGCTTTTATTTGCTGATTTCCCATTTCGTGTGGCGTCGTTGTTTTATCACTTTGCAAGAAGCCGCCACATGTGCAATGCCCAATGACCCATTCAATGGCGCACATCACGTCAATTGTTGTTGCGCTCGCATTGTTGTATTTCGCAGCGCGCTCAGCCACTAAAAGTCGATGCGTGTGTGAGCGGCTGAGCGAAGACCTTCCAGCGTAATCGCGCTGTTTATGTAACAAACCAATTAAGCCATTCGTTTGGCAGTCATCGTATTGTCGCACGGTCGCCCCGCTCACACACTCACTCACTGTCGCTGGCATCGGCCACAAGTGCAACATTGACAGACTTGTTGCTACTTCGCGTCTGCAAATGTATGTGTGTGTGTGTGTTTGTAGTTGCCTTCGGCGTTGATATGCTGCAAGGACATGGCATTAAATAGTCAAGAAATTGAATCGTTGGCGAGTCAAATTGGCGCCGCTTCAGCGAGTGCTGTCCGACATGGCGTACATATACATAGATACACACATATGCACTCAATGACAAGCACATAATTATTTATACGTATGTCAATTCATTTCATGTAAGAGTTCGTACAACTAATTTGCATGTGTTCACAGTCCGTTATAAGCATTCTACATTGATCTGTGTATATGTATGTATGCATTTCTACATTAATACCTACATTTGTATGTATGTATGTATATAAATTTGTAACTTCATCCATGAATGACCATTGTCCATTAGCTCTGCTACATTGCAACTGTTCAGACGAGTGTGTGCATGCAGTGTTCGTGTAATTTGCGCTGAATGTTATGTCTGAATTTTTAATACAATAAAAAGGGTATTAACGGTATTTGCGAGCTATCTCTGTAGCTTTACGCTCTCCATTTTTAATAGAATACCAACACATTTTTATATACAAAATTGCAAATGTGTCGTAAAAAAACATTGCTTTAATAATTTAAAGCTTTTCTTTATAAGATCTTGAAAAATATGTCAGTAAACCAATTGCCTGCACGTAATTCCGGGTTCTTTTTACGAATAGCTTCACGCGAACGATGCATAGCACTCACATACCATAGTACACAACACCTCGATAATCGAAGAAAACTGTCAACATAGCCTTGACTTTCGACGTGGTTTTTTCAGCTTCGGCACACTTTTGCCACGATATTCGGCCGATTAATCATCTGTTTTCGAGTCGTAAGCATAGATCGAAGATTCATCGCCAATAATAATACTTTTAGTCACAACACTGTTTTTCGAAAAAAATTAGTGATCTTGTTTTCACTTTTCTTAGGCCCAAATAACCTTTCAAAACGATTTCAACTGATCCTTCCAATATTCCAACGATACTAGTAAGATCTCTCAGTGTTAATCGTCGATTCTCAAGCACCGATTCTTCTCTTATATTGACGTATTGATGATGATGGCCGTCCTGGGCGTAGTTATCGTCAACGCCTTCTCGACCCTCTTTATATAAAATTTAATAATTATTATTAATAATTTGTACCAATAAAAAATAATTAACATTCTGATCTGACATTAATAACATTCTGATCGTTTCGGTATCAGAAATTTTATTCCGCACACAAAATTTAATGGAGCTTCTTTGTTGAATAATTTCACTCATCGTAAGAATCTCCGAAAGCACTTTATGTACTTCAGATATACAGACTTATACCATTTTGACACAGCTGTCACTGACAGTCATACCAACCTAAAAAAATATTTCAACAAGTGAATTTTCGAGTCAAACTTAAATTAAAAAGTCTTACTATATTTTGCCCACAGTAATATATGTGGGCAAAAAAAGTAAAACCCTGTAGAAAAGGTAACTAGGAAGTGTGCGAAAAACCGTGTAAAAAAATCCAACCAAAAAAACCCTACAAGAGAACAAGTGTAATCGATTGATATCCTTCCTCCTCTAATTATGCCAGTTTATATATATAATTTATACCACTTATTTGATCGATTCGTCACTTGACGATTGAAATGTCAATCTATTCAATGCAATGATGATTAGTAAGGGATGGGTAAGTTTAGCTGTAACCTAATATTTTATACATCTGCAATTTGGTAATATCAGAGGCGGAAATTATTTTTAGGTGTTGCAAAACTTCATATTAAACAAGTTAGAAAGAGCTTAGTTCGGGCATAACGGAACATTTTATACTCTTTCACTTTGCAAGGATTACAGTTCGCTAAATATCTTCTGGTGTGAGCAACGCTTTCTATTAAAATTTGTACCGAAAGGGTTTAACTACATTTTTCTACGAAGTCGTCAAAGTATTACAATCAAATTGGTATCTTTTGAACTTATGTTACAGGTCATAGACTCAAGTAGTTTTGCTACTATATTTTAATCAAGTCAACGAAAATTATTTAAAAAATCAGCGTCAAGTCAGATATATGTGATATAAACTTAACCGAAAACTCTACATAAATTGAATAAATTGTGTTGATGCAAAAAACGTCAGCCAAAGGAATTCATTATATAAAGTATATGAGGCTTAGACCAAGACCAATTCAGTTAATTAATAATTTTGTAATTTTTCAGAAAACTTGTCCGCTTAATTTTCTTTAAATATTAGACATTTTGAACAACCTATACGGTTTAAAGTCAGGTGAAAAGTGTAAAATCATTCTATAGGTTACTTTGGGGGGGAAAAGAAATGGAAGGCCTGATCACATTAATTTTTGATATTGTTCTGGTAAAATTTTCAAGCAAAATTTTATGAATATATAAGTATTAACATATGTATACATATACTACATACAGTAAAGTCATCCGGACGTTTCAAAATCCGGAATATCAGTTATAGGGGGTTAAGCCAAATTTCTCTCCATTTTATCCTTGTTTGAAAAACACGCTATGAGAAACCATTGATCTGACTCAACCCATTTTTGACATCCGGGGATGATATTATCAGAAGAGTATTCTCTTCTAACTTCAATTATAGATATCACAAAAATCATTATTTTAGTCAAAAAGTCAATCATACGCACTGGTATTCACATATTCGGTATACTATATGTGGCTTGAACAGTTATGACCCGACTTTGATAATTTTTAAACTCGAGATGATATATTTCAAAACCACTGGTTGTGACAAGTTTTGTACGAATATATTCATTGGTGCTTGATTTCTGTACTGGGAAGGGAAAAAATCATTTGGAATTTAAAATTTTGCTCCATGAGAAATAGTTGAGGTTATAGTCCGATTGCACCCATTTTCACAACGTAGAATAGCATCATAAAAATAATGCATAGACCGTATTTGGTTAAAATTGGTAGAGTAGATCCGGAGATATGTGATTTGACCAGAATGTGTGCAGTGCCACGCCCATCGTCTAATTTCTCCATAAATATCTCTATAAAGACCTCTTGTATCCTTCTAATAGTAAAATTCAATGATTTTTCGTGTTTATAGTAGGTTTTAAACCGTTATATGGTAAGTGGGCGGAGTTTGTCGAATGTCGAAAGAGGTAGTGACACGATTGGTCCTCTGCAAATATGAATGGTATAGCTTAAATTGTTTAGATGATATGTACATAAACTTATTAGAAAAAGCGTGCCACGCTTATTTTTTCAAAAAATTTGCCTCTTGTTACTACAATCCCTTGTTCCAAATTACAGTTTTATGTCTCAGTTTTATTGGTTTTCGATTAACGGCGGTTTGTGGGTGTGGCAGTGGTCATTTTGCGAAAAATTTATTATAATGCTAAACACGTACGAAGTCTACTAACAACTTGTATGTGGTATATACTCCTTTTTTATTTTGCTTCAGGTGCCAATAGAGCACAAAATCAGCATCACTCTTTTGAGTTGGCTCTAAGCTATACTCACCACTTAACATATTTTTTTTTTACATATACATATCTGATTTAAGTTCAACTTCGGTTTATTGGGAAGAAACGGAATTGACTAGTCACCTAACATATTTCATCGATTTTAGACGTCACTGTTCATCCTTATTATAACATATGCACTCAATAAAATTCATTGAGACATCTCATTGGCTGAGTAGATATGAGAACTAACATAATTAGTACATACGGAACCGATTTAATTTTATACTGAACCAAATAATAGATAAAAATGCTATGATTTAATGATTGTCACAAACTTAATATTATTTTTAATAGAGAGCCAGCCATAAGTGCGCAGTTCTCATATTCAATATCAGCGGCCCAAAAATAATATGGTCGGAAATCCACCATTTTTAGAAGAGTTTTGCAATAAAAAATGTGTGCTAAAATTGCATTCCACTATCTTCAGTAATTCTCAATAGTTCAAAATCATTGTAAGTAGTCGAAGTTTTTGTCCAGTTTCCCCCATTTTTAAAATGTGCTGAAATAACCGGTTTATGATAGAACGTAATAATCACCCGATTTTTAACACATTGAAAGGCGGAGTCACACTCGCTTTTGAAAAAAATTTTAAACAAGCAATCTATTGGTTTAAGGCATTTTGCTACTTGATTTGACTCTAGTCTCAGAACATGCCCGAGCAAGCTCATTATCTTTTGAAAATTTAGGCCCTCAGGGGTGTTTGATTTGTGCGTGATTTTTCAACGGCGTGTAATGAACGAGGAGTCCAGACTGCGTGTAGGGCGCCAAAAGCATACTTAGCCTTCTTAATACGGTTGGTGATGTTTTTCTTTGACTCTCCATTTACATTTACAATACCGCCCAAGTAACAAAAGGATTTCACATTTTCGATTCCTATAACATCGAATTGGTTAGGAATAATTAATGTAAATTAGGATTTCTTTGGTTTTATCGATGTTAATTTTGAGATTTTTTATCTGCAGTTTTTTTCACCATAACTAGTTTTACCATATCTGCAAAGAAATGTGTCATTAAATGTATATCTTCTGCGTAGTCTAGACTTTCAAGCCATTTATTCAGACCTCAGCTTATTTCTTTCAATTCGCGCATAGCTTTTTCCATTACTGCATTCAATATGATGCTGAACAAAAGCGGAGACAGAATTCAGCCCAGACGGATGCCCAGCGCTCTTTTTTGATTCTGATTAGGGTTTTACCAAAAACAGTTCGGAGTAAAACGATTGATTCAATAATTTTTTTTAAAACGACTCATTCCTATTACTTTCTGGACAAACCCTGTAGTTCAGCGAATTAAGAGGTCACGGGTACGCTGGCTAGGTCATGTTGTCCGAATGGATGAAAACACTTCAGTTCTTCGACGCAGTACCCGTCCGTTGAAGCATAGGAAGAACTCCACTCCGATGGAGAAGGACCTTGAACACTTGGAATCTCCAATTGGCATCAAACAGCTAAAAAGAAGAACGTCTGGTGCGCTTTTGTAAACTCGACCATAACCGCGTAAACGGTGTTTACGTCAATAAAGAAGAAGAAGCAATTGACAAAAGCTTGTCCAGTTGAGACTGGAGAATATAGTTCTGGTCTAATTGGCGCAAAAACAGAGAAAACATGTCTCTATTGGGGAACAAAGTTAAACTACAAATTTTCTGGCCATAAGAAGAGAGGATATAGTTTCCTCTTCATCCTTATGACCTAATCGATAGAATCACAAATTTTAGTAAGCCAGATAGTCTTCAGTGAATTTTCTATCTCATTGAAAATTCTAGGAAACTAATTAAAAAATTGGAAATAAATTGTTGAAAAATTTGGAGTGGCATAATATAGGTTTACAATTGCTATTAAACAAGCATAAGCATTTTCTAGAAATAAACGCAATCCACTCGAAGCGAAAGTACAAAAAAGAGAGAGATGAAAAATATAAACAACTAGCGAAAATTAAAAGGACAACTTTTTGTGTAATTAAGAAACTTTGAAACATGTCCTTACAAGCTGACGCTTTGCCAGCACTTCTCGCTTTCAGCATTTAGCTGCTCGTTTATTATGCTTGTTTATGTGCATGTGGCAACATTTCGCCAATGCGGGCATATTGAAAACCCGATGTTGATACCGACATATCTACAAACACATGTTACATACATATTTATTGTATTATTATTTTGTCGCTCACTGGCATTTACGATTTATTTGTTTGCATGTATGTTTAGTGTGTTAGTCGTTTGTGTTTGAATTCTTGAAAGTATTTGCACTACTTGACCAAATTACGGAAGCGTCAGCTGGTCGGTCAACAAGCCAACGGAAGGCCATATACTGACCTCACGGAAGCCAAGAGAGTAAGAAGTAGAGAAATAGAGAGCGGAAAGGAAAGTAATAGAAGAAGCCGATAGCGTAGAAAATTGTACATTTTCACCAACATTTTCCATTATGTATGGCAATGTACTTTGCAGCGCCTGAAATATTTTTAGAGCCGGCGAAAAATATCTTTCTGCAGAAGGTATCGCCTTTACGGGGCAAAGTGTATGGAATTGTAGATATTATATATTTTCATTGTTTTTGTTCGATTTTAAATGTTCTTCTTCTTTATTGGCGTAGACACCGTTTACACGGTTATAGTCGAGTTTACAACAGCGCACCAGACGCACCAGGTCCTTCTCCACCTGGTCCTTCCTATGGTTCCCGCGGCTTCCCGCGTCGAATACTTACAGAGCTGAAGTGTTTTCATTCATTCGAACGACATGACCTAGCCAGCGTATACGCTGTCTCTTAATTCGCTGATCTATGTCAGTGTCGTCGTATATCTTGTACAGCTCATCGTTCCATCGATTGCGGTATTTTCCGCAGAACCTTTCTCTCGAAAACTCATAACGCCGACTCATCCGACCATACAGCAAAATGGGGATGATTAGTGACTTGTGGAATTCGGTCTTTGTTCGTTAAGAAAGGACATAACTTCTCAATTTCCATCTCAGTCCGAAGTTAGACTGCGTTTAATTTCGAGGCTGATAAAGCGGGTTCAAAGATAGACGAAATTATCTACGACTTTGAAGTTATGATTGCGGACAGTGACGTGTGGGCCAAGTCGCGAATGCGGCGACTGTTTTCTTGGTGTCAGGAGATATTTCGTCTTGCCCACGTTCACTGCCAGACCCATTTGCTTCGCTTCCTTATCCAGTCTGGAGAAAGCAGAACTAACGGCGCGGGTGTTGAGGTCGATGATATCAATATCATCGGCATACGCCAGCAGCTGTACACTCTTATAAAAGATGGTACCTTCTCTACTAAGTTCTGCAGCTCGAACTATTTTCTCCAGAAGCAGGTTGAAAAAGTCACACGATAGGGAATCGCCTTGTCTGAAACCTCGTTTGGTATCGAACGGCTCGGAGAGGTTCTTTGAAGACTGCCGGAAATGTCTAGAGCAAGGCAACAGGGAAAAATGGAGCATCTCTTGTGTACTTGTCTTGTAAATAACTACGCTGTAAGCATCTGGGGTCCTCAGGGTATGATGCACTGGAAGAGGTATCAATAGTGATCGGTATCCTAAAGGATGAATACTCTTCATGATGTAGTAACATAACTTCATCTGGCCCCATCTGGCGTGACCCATTGGCCTACCAGACTAACCTAACCTAACGTTACCTATCGTCTGTGCTGAGTGCTAGCGGCAAATGATTTACGACTTTTGTTGATATCAATCGCTTAAAGCCGTAATGATTCCAGCAAAATGGCTCTGAATCAAAACCGACGCTTTTGCGTTTAAGTTCTTATTACAACCACCGAAGTGAAGTTCTAAAAACTTCTAGAGGTTCTAGCTAAGTCTAACTTTAAGAAACCGTTAACCCCTTTCATATCATTAGAAATAATATAAAATTAATTCCAGTTGGAGCACCCTTTACGGTTGCTCTTTCACAATAGCGTGTCATGGCGCCATTAAAAACTTAATTGTGCGAGAAAAATCGCAGTGCAAGAATGTTTTGGAAATTATTAACATTTCCGCTTGGCGCAATTTCTGCGTTGTCACCAGCACCAGTGCAATTTGTATACATTTGGGTACGTGAAACCCCGTTACGAAAGCTTAAAGCTTTGGTTCACAACTAGAACGGAATGAAATCAGTTTCTGGAGCTCTAAAAATAACGATTACTTCTCCCGTATCACTTTAAAAATTATATTTCTATGTATTTGTCGCCTCGGGAATTTCGAAGAATTTATTAATAGTTAATAGTAATAAGAAAAGTGATAAAATGACACTTGAACTGAATTATTATACAGCTAACGCATTTCCTGCAGGGCTTGTGCAAATAATCCTATACTGTAATTGTATGCGTCCGACTATAAAAAATGGAATGTTTTTCATACAATGAAAATGTCCAGTCATTGCGGTATTCGGTATATATACTATATATGTATTTACGACTTTATTTTGTCTGCCTTCATTTACTTACATTTTGTAAACTTATTTCGAGAAATAATCAGAATGCTGCTTTTAAATTTCCCCAGTCTTACTTCTACTTAGCTTTCTGTAATAAGTTAAGAAAAACGTTTATTTAAAGTGAGAATAGAATCGCAAAAGAAATGGAAGAAATATCATATGAAAGCAGTTTAAAAATGGTCAACATTGGTATTGCGGCTTAATGATCTATGAAATTTATTGAAAAGACTATGCTCCCTATGAAATTAGTGAGTATTCAACGAGCGGCACAAACACTCAATTCTTTGCTGCATATAACACCCGTGGACATAGCCAAAAAGTGTATGGTCGTAAAAGTTGTTCTCTCAGAGAAGATAGGTACCTATATGACTGTGAGCAGGGGTAATCGAAATACTCATACACTGGGATCATTTTAAAATACTTGGATAGGTCGTCGGTTGAACCCATTTATATTGCATTCAATGCTGATCAAAGAGTGACTAACCTCGCTATCAATAGCATCGAAAGTATTTGTGGTAAGACTGGTATGGGTGCTAAGAGTTAGGCGGAAGCGCAGGAAATTGTAAAGCTGATTAGCAAGAAGAGGCAATATAACCGATATCGGTAGAATGGGAGCGGGTCGGTGCTCCCGTATCCTTTTGTGTTCTACTACTAGATAGCTGAGTGGCACTGGGCTACCATCAGTACATGCGCTGTCGCAAAAGCCTTTTGGCCCAAGATTGATCACAGGAGATCTAGTGATCTATTTGCCCTTAGTCCTCGCAATAAGGCAGGGGTCCTACAATACACCATCTGCAGAAGCTGTATGGAAAAAGATGAGGTGGAAACAGCCCAACACTTTCTTCTTGACTGCTCCGCATTTGGGAGGTGAAGACTTAAACACCTGGGAGCGAATACCCACCGAACTGGCGGGAGTTGAAATTAAATGCCTGTGCAAATTTGTATTAGTTATACTAAGCGTTTTTAAGTACACAAGCGTTCTTCTTTTCTATGGCTTCAGAAAGACTACATATGCCAGTCCACGTGCGATCTTCGATTTGCCATCTAGCCTAACTTAACGTAGGTCGTCGAACCTAACTCTGGCTTCACCTGCCAGGATAGTGTTGTCGAAAGATTTCCTTTCTGAACATTGCAACATATTTCAAACGAAATTGGCTGTCATTAAGGTAGCAGTCTCTCTCACAGTGCCTTTTAAACTAGCGGCTTTTTCTCCGATAGTAAAGTGGCGAAGCTAGCCTTGACCGACCTTGAAGTTTGAAATTGGTAAAGGAGGGCCTGTGGAATAGCCAAAAACAGCAAGGCTAAGGAACTTCTCAGGTCAATATCTATAGTGTAGTACTTCCGATCGGCTATCGGAGTGAATGCTCACATTTCTGAACGAAGCTGCAGTTTGTAGCCTGAAAACACTACTGTGGTCCAGTTGCCGAAAACTAAAAATAGTGGAAAGCTCTTACTGGAAACTCTCCCACCAACCTGCTCCTCTAGCTTCGACCCATCCCTGAAAACGCTCATCGCAACTTCTCCTTATCTACATATCTCTCGGCGGTATGTAAGTGGAGAAAAAGCCGCCACGAGTAGCCTCTGCGATGCGTGATCCAAGTTTTCAGAAATGCAGTTGAAGAGATTGAATTGCAGCGTGTCCTTGCTCAGAGCTCTTCATAAGTTCAACTTCCTTGAGCCTTAGAACCCACTTCCCAGCAAAGCACCTGCCGGCAATGTCCAATGTAAAATAGCATTCAGTGTTATTGTTAGTGTAGTCCGCAGTGTACCAGAGATGCCAATGTGTGTCGCTCTTTGGACACATTCAAGATTCTTAACAAGTGTAGCATTTTTGAACGCCCTCTACCAACCGAACGCACCATAAAATATATATTGGTATACACGAGGAGCTTGAGCTTCGATTTAATCTCAAACTTTTCGAGAACTTTTACCACTGTCTCCGCACATTGTTGAAAGCCCCCTTGATGTCTGGAAAGGTGCCTACAGAAAATCCCTTACACATAACTGCTCCAGCCATTACACTACATCGTGCAAAGCAATGTCGATCGACCTGTCTTTGATGTAGGCATGCTGAGACTTTGTCATTTTACTCCTCGGTACTCTGCTCCTAATGTACATATCCGTAAGTTTCTCTAAAAGTTTAAATAGAAACAATGACAGGCTGGTGGGCCCGAAATCTTTGACATCGACATGTGAGCTTTTTCCACCCTTCGGTGTAAATGCCACCTTAACCAGTCTCCAGATCTTCGGAATATGGCATAATCTCACATAGTTCATGTAGATGGGGGGCCAGCCAGCTAAAAGATACCTTGGCCGTAAGCTACAGTTGCGCTGATATGATGTCATTAGTTCTTAGTGACTAGAAAGGTTTGAAAGAATTCAGTGCCCAGGTATGATGATGTTTATCCTAAAGGACTAAGAAGACTTAACAGTCCTTTCGTAGCGCCAAGAGTGATACATTCAGATAAGTTACCTTTTTTAATAACATAACAAAGTCGTTACCTCACAGATTTTTTGAGTTACAGTTTTAAAGTTTAGCCGCTCATTTCAATCAGCTCCAGTCGTTTATTTTTAAATGCGTTCTACTCAAAACAAAATTTTTTTAATCTCCTCGAGTGATAACAATTTGTTCAAAAAAAAAATAAAATATGTTTTTTTTAATTGTAGCCATGTAGGCAGTTTTATTTTTTTATTGTGTGTATTTTTTTATTTTATTGTTTTTATGTGTGGTATATATTATACCAGTAGAGAATTTCTATTTTATTGTTTTTATTCATGTATTAATTAAGAAAAATTTCGAAGTGTAAAATAAATATAATTCTTTAACTTATTTTATATTTGAAATAATATGGCAACGATATAAAGTAACAACTTTTTTCAGTAATTTTAACTTAAGCGTTATTTAATTCCACCGCATTTTACTTTTTAAGATGAATGTTTAATAGCTGGAAAAGAACCCAAATAAAAATTTCAATTATATGTATATAAAAATGGAATGTCTTATAAGAAATTTTTTTAAATATACGTTTTACAAATTTATGTTATTTAATGCATTACTAAAGGTTAATGCTGTATTTTTTGTGTTCTTTCAGGGGAAGCAATAACAATCGCAATTCAAGCACGACTGCATTACCCCTTCGTTTTGCTGCATCGCTCTTTCAACATTTTCTCCTGTGCGATCACGGAGGAGTAGATTATGTGCGCAAATAAAACAAAAAAACACTCTCCACACTCGCGCTACAGAGCGACAGCACCCCTACTGGTGTGGAGAAATTCATTTCTGATACTCAATGCAAAGGAGTTCAGTGTCAATAAGAATTTTCTTGTGCATTCGGTCAGCGGTGAAGTCTGGGATCATTTCGCGATCGTGAAAATAGTAGCAAACGGGTTAGTAAAATAAGTGAATAGTGTTATTTGGTGTTGTGTAAAAAAAGGGCTAAGTGAAAATGTAGGGAAAATCCATTTGGTTATTGATAAAATTTGATAAAGTTTCTAGTATAAAGTGTAAATATTTCAAAGTGAAGTGTAAAGAGTGGCAATAATAAAATAAAAGGCTAATTTCAATAATCGCAAAGCTAAATCGTTTTCTTTCACTTAATATAATTTTGTTAATGAAAAGTATTTCAATAAATGTGTATAATAAATTATATTATAAGTGTTTATTGGTAAGCAAGTTGGTAAATTGGTGGCGAAATATTTTTTGTAGCGTTCGTTCGTTCGTTTTGCTTTTTTGTAGTTCGTCGTTCGTTACTCTACTTTAATTATGTTGACCTCGAAACTTTCAACGATGCAAGAGACTACAAATACTGACAACAGGTGAGTGAAGTTACAGGGTGTCTAGATATATATGTACATAATTATTTTTTATTCGTAATTTAATAATGCGAGAATGCAACATAAAAACGGCTAAAATTTGTTAGTATCAAAACAAAAAAGAAAGAAAAATTTAATTTATTTATTTAATTTTTAACTTAAATGTGTTCAAAAAACAAAACAACAGAGAACAAACAAACGAAATAGTCCGCAGAAGCAATTAATTAGAATTACCATTTCGCGTTTGCGTTGTTTGGGTTCTAGAATTTTGGTTATTTTTTGAAAAGAAAAGCTTATTTTTGTTGAAGTATCAACATATTTTAGTATATTTTTATAACGTTATATATTGTCATTTACAAATAAAATTCTTAATCCCATTTTTTCTTTAACTTGAAAAATATATTTTTTATTTGTTACTCAAGTTTTTAAATGCAAAAGTCATCAATTTTTAATTCTGATTTTGGGAGTCAAAACGCACTTTTAAAATTTTTTAATATGATTGATCTTCTGAAGTTCATCAATCGAAATTTGTTGATCTTTAAGAAGATCGCCGTTCCATATGTGTGATATCGATTGGCATTCAGGGGTTTAATATTTGATATCCGCGATTAGTGCTTATTGATAAAGAATTTGTTGAAGTATATTCTTAAGAAAACCAGAAGAAGCATTGGGGAAGAAGAAAAAATCACAGGGAGGGAATCTGGGAAATTCGGTAACAATCGTGGCTCGATGCGGCCATTTTAGACAGATGTTGACCTGAAAACCCTTTACTACGGCCAAATTGAACTCCTTACTGAGCGCCTGTCCTTTCGGAACAAATTCAAGATGCATCAAACACTGAATATTGAAAAAACAAAACGGAGCATAATTTTTTAGAAGTCTTCATTTGCTTTTTTTGATTTCGGCTCGTTTTTTCCCTACACTCCGATGATTGTTGACTTATTTGCACGTCAAATTCATAAACCCATGTCTCAAGAGTAGATATGTATAATGCTCTCCATGCATGTGAGATCGAAATTCGCAGTATCAAGCATGTCCAAAGAGACCTGTTTTCGGTACTCTTTTTGAAAAAAATTCAGCTTTATCAGGACGAGTCGAGCTAGAATGCGTTTCATATCCTAAATATCCATAAAAATCATTCAAACGAACTCGGGAGCGATGTAGAGCTCTCTTGCCATCACTCCAAAACTTGCCTGACGGTTTTCCAGCACAAAATCCTTATTTTTTTAATATTTTCATCAGTTGAAGATGTTGAAGGTCGCCCAGAACGAGGCATGTCTTCAACGATCTCTCGACCGGTTTTTAAAGCTTTGTACCACTCGTAGGCTTGTGTTTCTGATAAAACTGAGTCACCGTAAGCCTTTTCCAACATTTTCAATTATTCCGCACACGAAATTTGGGTAGAAATACAAAATTTTAGACAAAGTATATCTTCGATATTTTTATCCATTTTAAAAATCGCAAGACACTATTGAGGTGTTCCGACTTAAGCAGATGCGCTGAAAAAACTGGTTGACAGATCACGCTCATATTTGGCATACATAGTTATTCAGGACGGTCCTACCACCTTAACAAAACCCATTTTTTTAAATCATTTACCTGGGGAAATTTAATTACAATTTGTGGGAGCTTTTTTGTCCCAATGTTTAAATATGTATGTGATCAACTGTGGATGCCGTCAAGAGTCGAACAAATTAGAATTAAATTTTGTTGCCTCACAGTGCTCTATCTCCACAGACACCCAAAGAGTAACCTTTAAAGCAAATTAAAGGTTTTTTAAGTGATTATCCTTTGTTGCAATTTAATAAATAAAATACACCAAAATGACTATTAAAACTATATAAATGCTAATTTTTATTTCAAAACCAAATTAATTATCAAATTTAATATAGTATTCATCAATTTATTTAACAATACTTATTTTTCGTCTGAATTTATCATTAAAATCATAATTTAAGATAGCTTCCTGAGCAAACAAGCAGACAATGTACCCAATCATTTACAAAATTATAAACATTCTGATTTAATTTATTGATAAAATATCAATCAGCGTCAATTTCCATTAACACCTTTCACACAATGATTTCAATATGATTATGCATATCAATTATTGTAATGAAAGCGGATATTATTATTAGCATATAAATTATTAAAACAATTCAATGACATTTGTGTAAAGTGAAATCACATACATACATATGCATATATACATACATATCTATGTATAATGCCCTCCAGTTAAGTTGTAATAATGCAGAGGGTAAAAAATATTGCAAATATAATTGGATTTTTAAATCAAATATTACCGTTGAAGGGGAAAAAATGGACACATGTTATAACTGCCACGTGAAGAGGAGAAAAACACAAAAATAATATTTTTCCATACATATTTAAATAATAAGTATGCGTTAAGCGATTAACGATTGCACAGTTTTTAATATGTATTTATATGTGTGCTCGAATTATTTGGTTTGGGGAGGAAAAAGTATTTTTTTATGAAAATAAAATCGTATTTCGCAATAATAACAAAGTAATCTAAATTATTTTTTTGATATTTCCTTAAATTCTTTCACACACGGACGACAAAAAACTTGTTTATTTCAATAAGTTTTAGCGATTTTGGATAGTCTCCTTGGAGGCTCCTTTCTTAAGGTCAGTGTTCCGAAAGTGGGCGATAACGCCTCCTTGTTTGCGCTGCAGGTATCAAGGGGGCGGTAAAAGACCCAGAAAGAAAATGGGGTCGTTGTGTAGATTCCTGGGGGGTTATTTGTAATTTTATTTAGCTAGGAGGCCTCTTAGACAACGACTACATGAGCTCTCGACTCTCAACAACAACTTGTGAACATCAACTAATATGAATTAGAAGATTGCTCAAACTCGGTTCTATATTTCTCTCCGCGTAGTTCATATATCTGTCCTATTTTATTGAATATAGAAAAAATGAAAATCATGTCAATCGGTCGCTCCGTTTCATAACGGAGCATCTCGACAGGATAGAATTTATAGAATACTAACTGTCAAACGTATTGCTATTGCCATTGCCAAATCTCTATGTGGTCATTTGCTATCATAATATAATCATTTGCACAAAGGTGTAGGGTAGGTAGGTTCGAGCTGATGTAGCGAATGCTTTGAGCTCTTGAATAATTTATTTTATCACTTGCGAAATGACGTCGGGTAGGTAGCTGATGTAACGCACGTTTTGAGCTTTTGAACTCCTTAAATCTTTTATGTGGAAAATAAAAAAAGGATCTTTATCCTTTTTTACAAATGTATTTCTGGGAAAAATAAGATAATACGAAAAGGAGAGAGATCCTTTTTTTACAAATGCATTTTTAGGAAAAATAAGAATTCATATTTTCGGACTACCATATAATAATTGTGCTTAAGCATTCCTATATAAACAATGTAATATTTATTTTATTTTCATTTGTGGTTTTGCTCGCAATAGATGAGCATTACTTACGCCTCCTTTACACTACTCGCGAAGTTAAACGTATTTCTCAAAGCAAAACAATGTCGGAAGTAAAAAAGAAGAGACGGCAATACTGTGCGGAATACATTAAATTCGGATTCATTGAAAATCCCACAAGCCCATCCTCGCCTTTGTGTCTTCTATGTCTAAAAACATTTTCGAATGAAGCAATGAAGCCTTCAAGACTGCAAGATCATTTGAATAAAATGCATCCAGATAAGAGAGACAAGAATATAGCATATTTTCAAGACCTAGAGAAGAAGCATAATACTCAGCCAAGTGTAGCAAAACTATTTTCGGCGGCTGCTAAGCAAGACGACGACGGACTTCGAGCTTCGTACAATATATCTTTGTTAATTGCTCAAAAAGGCAAACCACATAACATCGGAGAAGAGTTAATATTGCCAGCAATAAATGAAGTAATATCTATCGTGCTTCATAAACCGACCGCAGTTATTATCCGAAAAATTCCTTTGAGTAATAATTCTGTGCAAAGACGAATTGATGAAATCGCTGAAAACATTGAAGAATCATTGTACGGTCACCTGAGGTCAAGTCAATTTTCAATTCAGCTCGATGAGTTCACTTTACCAACTAATGAAGCATTGTTGTTGTCTTACGTGAATTTTATTAAAGAAAATATGTGAAGAACTATTATTTAATAGAAATTTAGAAAAGTTTTGCGATCAGAAAGAAATTCCTTTGAAAAATATTATTTCAATTGCTACGGATGGCGCCCCGGCTATGATAGGGTGCCATAAAGGCTTCATAGCGTACTTAAAAAATAAAATTCCAGATGTCCTTGGTGTACATTGCGTTATTCATAGACAACATTAAGTTGCTAGAAACTTAAGTGAAAAACTACATATTTCAATCACTGCAATATGTCATCAAAGCAGTCATTAAAATCCGCAACAGCTCTTTGAATGATAGATTATTTCATCAGCTTTGTGTTACTAATGACGAGGATTTCAATCGTTTGTTGTTTCATACTGAAGTTCGTTGGCTATCAGGGGTCTTGAAATTCTGTATCTTTAGTTTCCAAGAACTCTATAACAGAGTCAAACAGGTTGTAGAATCGAGTCAGACAGATTATACAACCTGTTTGACTCTGTTATAGAGTTCTTGGAAACTAAAGATACAGAATTTCAAGACAAGCTCATAACATCAAAGAATGATATAGCTTACATAACAGACCTGTATAAATTGTTCAACAACATGAATCTCCAACTGCAAGGCGATAAACTAAATTTAATTAAAACAAAAAACGTCGTTGCTGCTTTCGCAGCCAAACTGCTTCTACACAAAAAGAATCTGGGCAGACGTGAGTTTCACAATTTTCCGAATTTATCAGTATCATGCAGTAACGACGAATTGTTTGCCTACTGCCAACATTTGGAAAACCTCCACATTGACTTCACCGAACGATACCAGGACATTTTGAACTTGGAAATACCAGACTGGGTGTTGGATCCGTTTTCAAATGTCAACACAGCAATGTCACCTCAGCTGGAAGAAGAACTTATAGAATTGACAACAAATGAGGAAATAAAAATCAAGTTCAAAAACGGTTACCAAGAATTTTGGCTACAAAAACCGATCTCGCAATTATACCCTGGATTGTGGTCAATCGTTCAACGATTCTTGATAGCATTCCCATCGTCATATTTGTGTGAACGTGGATTTAGTGCTGTGACAACACTGGTTACTAAAAAAAGAAATCGCTTGCTTGTTGCCGAACTTGGCGACTTGCGACTGTTCTTGAGTAAATTTGAACCTGATATTAACAAACTTATTAAACAGCATCAGATTCATCCTTCAAATTAGTTTTTATATATGGATCGATTATTTTAGTTTTATTTTTAATAAAAGATTCTCTGTTTTAATACTATAAAGTTGTGTTTCAATAATCATTCTTATTGGCAGGTGGAGCCCGTAAGAGTTAACTTGAGACCTAAGCGCCGTTGTATGTTACCTACTGCGCTCAGGTTTCAAGTTGCTGGTTATAGTAAAAGTTTCGTTTAGAATTCTCCGTTAATATACATATATATGTCACAATAATTAAATTGAAGTTATAGTGGTTTTTAAATAGGTGAAAAATGGGGGCGCTAAAAAATATTTATTCTCAAAGTGGGCGGTAGACAAAATAAGTTTGGGAACCATGCTTTAGGTGGTTAGGAATTAAAGCTTAACCACTTTTAGCGTAGGTGAATCTCTTAGTTTGAAAATTTTTCAAATAAGTGCAAGTAGGTTTAAGGGATTGCATTATCTACATAATCAGATATTTGTGAAATGTTTTTCTCTGAGTTTCAAGCCAAAAAGGCAAGCTTAAAGATATTGTTATAGTTTTCCGAACCCGAAATTGACTAGAACAAAACTCCCAAACTTTTTGAAACTTATGTGTAAGTACAAAAAGCTCGTAAAATGCGTAGAGTAGAAGAAAAAATGTATTCTATATTTAAAAATCGTCTTATCTTTTTTAAAACTGCTGTAAGGCACACTGATGTGTATAAATTATGGCCTTTTAAAAGCTAGAAATCTCTTCTAGTTCCCTAAGTACGTATATAGTGATCCATTGTTATCTCTTCCAAATGTTGACCGCGGCCACGTTTCAAATGGTTCATCCATTGAGTGCAATTTTCGCTGATTCGTTCGAGCTTTTCGACTGTTAAAAGGGGAATGACGTGCGCGATGTTTTGCTCCAAGACCTGAATCGAATCGGCATTATCCGCATAGATTTTAGACTTTACATATCCTAACAGGAAAAGTCTTACAGTGTGATATCACACGATCTCGGTGGCTAATCGACTGGCCCAAAACGTGAAATTACCTTCTCACCAAAGTTCTCTCAATAAATCTATTGATTGATGTGATGTGTGTTAAGTGGCACCTTCTTGTTGAATCCAAATGTCGCCAAATTTACGAGCTTCAATATAAGGCATCAAATAGTCGGTCATCATGGCGTTGTAACGGTCGCCATTGATGCTTATGTTCTCATTTTTTAATTTTTGACGAAATATGGACCGATGATTCCTCCGACACACAAACCACACCAAACCGTTGTTTTTTTCTGGATAAAATGGCAGTTCTGGAATCTCTTCGGGATGCTTCCTGTCTCAAATGCGGCAACTTTGCTTGTTTACATACCCTTTGAGCCAAAAATGGGTCTAATCGCTGAACAAAATTTGGCTCCAAAATGGTTCGATCTTCTGGGCATTTTTCAAGAGCCCATAGAGCGAAACGTTGCCGTCGGAAAGGTCGGGCGGCTTCAGTTCTTGCTAGGAGTGTAGGGCCTTTTTAGCAATAGCATCAAGCTACTTCCATTTCAAATGTGTCTGGTTGCTTGGCCACAGTGAAATCGTTGGAAATTGTAAGACAGTTGTGCTTACAAGAGAAGGCACGCAAACCCGAATTTCATCAGGATGGGAATAAGCATGGGTTCCCTTCCGTCATACATTCGGGCGCTCGATCTATAGGCTTCGCGTGAGCTCAGCAAGCGTTGATCAGCAATCAGCACCTGAGGGGTTGCGAAAGCCTTCTGGCCTAGTGTGGAATTTAAAACCTCCACTAAACTGCCATTCTTTAGCTTAGGTTCACTCTTTCGCACTGATATGCGCCCTAACTGAACACTGTCACATTTGCACTCTTGCGATGAGGTTAAAGAGTTGAGAGGAGGCAACTTATTAAAGTTGTAATGAGGAAGATATGGTAGAAGTATCCAGACACTTTCTCCTCCAGTTTTCGCCAGACTAAGACTAAAGCATCTCAGTTACCATATGTTTTTTAGGAATCCAACGAATTGGCTAGAACAGATATTGCTCTAAGTGAGAGTACTCGTTGTCTCACGAATAAAAAGCCTTCTTAACTAACCTAACCTAAGATATCTTGACACATTTCATTAGAGTTAGACGATATTGTCTCAGTACTTAATAATATTGGATAAAATTTTCCTGAATACGATGAATAAACTTATATAGAGCAAGCTTCTTGGGAACTATTCGTGAAGTTTGTAACAGAATAAAATTGGTGGATATTTTCGAAATTAATAAAATCACTAAAAGTCAACTTTTACAACGAGATTTTGATTTGTTTTTGAGAGTCAAACATAACCATAGAAAATTTCTGTCTCCAGATCAAACCTTATGATGCGTTTAGCTAAACTTTTAGTGTTTAATATGAGGAAAATAATTAAGAAATCTTTTAAACCTACTCTCTGCCATGCTAACAATGGTATAATTTTTTCAGAGAGCCACTCTAGCGTTTACCGATATGTATTTAAAAACAAGTAAGGAAGGGCTAAGTTCGGGTGTCACCGAACATTTTATACTCTCGCATTATAAAGTGATAATCGAGATTTCATTATACGTCACTTACATATTTTTCAAATACCGTATTTGTGTAAAGTTTTATTCCGCTATCATCATTGGTTCCTAATGTATATATATTATACAGAGAAGGCATCAGATGGAATTCAAAATAGCGTTATATTGGAAGAAGGCGTGGTTGTTAACCGATTTCACCTATATTTCGTACATGTCATGAGGGTGTTAAGAAAATATTATATACCGAATTTCATTGAAATCGGTTGAGTAGTTCCTGAGATATGGTTTTTGGTCCATAAGTGGGCGAGGCCACGCCCATTTTCAATTTTTAAAAAAAGGCTGGGTGCAGCTTCCTTCTGCAATTTCTTCCGTAAAATTTAGTGTTTCTGACGTTTTTGTTAGTCCGTTAACGCACTTTTAGTGATTTTCAACATAACCTTTGTATGGGAGGTGGGCGTGGTTATTATCCGATTTATTCCATTTTTGAACTGTATATGGAAATGCCTGAAGAAAACGACTCTGTAGAGTTTGGTTGACATAGCTATAGTAGTTTCCGAGATACGTACAAAAAACTTAGTAGGGGGCGGGGCCACGCCCACTTTTCCAAAAAAATTGCGTCCAAATATGCCCCTCCCTAATGCGATCCTTTGTGCCAAATTTCACTTTAATATCTTTAATTATGGCTTAGTTATGACACTTTATAGGTTTTCGGTTTCCGCCATTTTGTGGGCGTGGCAGTGGGCCGATTTTTCCCATCTTCGAACATAACCTTCTTATGGAGCCAAGGAATACGTGTACCAAGTTTCATCATGATATCTCAATTTTTACTCAAGTTACAGCTTGCACGGACGGACGGACGGACGGACAGACAGACATCCGGATTTCGACTCTACTCGTCACCCTGATCACTTTGGTATATATAACCCTATATCTGACTCTTTTAGTTTTAGGACTTACAAACAACCGTTATGTGAACAAAACTATAATACTCTCCTTAGCAACATTGTTGCGAGAGTATAACAAAGAGTTAAAAAAATAGAAAATGATTGGTGAAAACTGCATATGTATTAGAGTATGCTCATTTTGCGCTCAATCAAGCATTAATTTAATAGCAGCGCTTCGAAATCAAAATCGTATTGTTGCTATACTATGACAGTATCCTTCTAACACATATTTACCACCCAAGGCACATATACACTTAGTATATGAAAATGGACACCAACTTCAAAGTTAGATGCCTTGGCTGGCAGCTAAACAATGTTTACAATTTTTC
Source organism: Bactrocera neohumeralis (assembly GCF_024586455.1). Classification (NCBI taxonomy): domain Eukaryota; kingdom Metazoa; phylum Arthropoda; class Insecta; order Diptera; family Tephritidae; genus Bactrocera; species Bactrocera neohumeralis. Next base: position 48,195,837 of record NC_065922.1, on the reverse strand, counting down.
AGCTTTTGAAAATTTTTGCAAATATTTACACACACAAAGGTGGGTTTTTGTGCAACTATGTGAGCAGTTCGCAGCAAGAAGTTTGTCACCGGCATAGCATACAGTGGGTTGTTATGAAACAAGCATATTTAAAAATTTATAAAACTTATGTACATATGTATATTATTATCGATCAGAAATTTTGACAAAATGGCCGATATCGGATCACTATACCATATAGCCGCCAAACAAACTGAAAAATAGGAATCAAGTGCTTGTATGGAATGTCTTTTCATTTTATCTGATATCTGCACGAAATATGGTATGGGTTATTGTCTAAGGCAACCGATTAATATCCGTACAAATTGTTTATATATATAGTTATATATAGCTTACAAACTGAGTGATCAAAATCAAGTTCTTGCAGAGTTGTTTTTTTTATTTGTGGTGGGTATAAAAGGTTCGGTGCAACCGAAGTTAACGTTCTTTACTTTATTTTTAAATATTTTTAATGTTTTTTCGCTTCATATTTTAAAGTTTGAATACCGCATCGTTCGATTCGTTAAGTGGATATTCTATAGGTTTAGGTGGTATGGAGGAATGAATTTCAGATATTTTTTGAATTGTAGCAGCGATTAATATTTTTACTATGCATTTTTATATTAGTTATTTATTCGTATTCCAAAAGTACGGGAAAAATAAAAAAAAAAAAAAATCGAAAATTATTTTTCTTCTTTAAGGGCTCGGGATCTCAAAAATTGACACGTGACCATACCTACGATTTTAGACCTCCTAGCAATCTGAAATCAACCAACACAAGTCAGGAAGGGCCAAGTTCGAGTGTACTCAAACATTTTACACTCTTGCAACTTGCAAGAATCAAAGCCAGCCAAATACTGTAAGGTGTGAAACCAATCATATAGATTAAAGTCAGCCGGATGTTCGAAAATCCCTATATTAGTTATATAGGGGCTAGGCCAAGTTTTCACTCAAATTTATCTATTTTTGGCACAAAGATTTAGTGTTACGAATGAAACACGCTCTCTTATTTTCATTGGGATAACTAACATATTGGCCGATATATGCGGTACAAAGTCACCCCGAAGCTCGAAAATTTTGATATTAGGTATATGGAGGCCATACCGAACTCTGGCGGCTCCTTCTCTGCCCATATACCGATGAGGGAGATGTGGGTGGGAAGAAGCCGTTGGAGGAGGGGGGAAGCAAGCTTCTTCACGGATGGGTCAAAGCTTGGGGGGAAGGTTGGTAAAGGGGTCTACTGTCGGGAGCTCTCCATCAACTCCTGTTTCAGACTTCCCGACTACTGTAGTGTATTCCAGGCTGAGGTCGCAGCCATCAAGGTAGCTGCTGATTTGCTGCTACGGAGTGCATCCACCTTCAGAGAAGTGACTATTCACTCAGATAGTAGAGCGGCTATATTAGCCTTGAACTCATTCGCAGTGCGTTCAGGGTTGGTCGAAGAATGTCTAACGTCGCTATCTCTAGCAGCTAGAGTTTTTGTGATTAGACTGGTGTGGGTGCCGGGCCATAGCGGAATTGCAGGCAATTGCAAAGCTGATGAGTTAGCAAAGAAAGGTACCTTAGAATCATTATCGGTAGAATGGGAACGGATCGGTGCTCCTGTTTCTTCTTGTGGGTATCTTACCGGATGCCGACTGCAAAAGCTGTTTGGAAGAAGATGCGGTAGAAACAAGCCAGCACTTCCTGCTTGACTATCCCGCTTTTGGGGGGTCAAGACGCAGGCACTTGGGGGCGCATACCTTTGGACACCCCACCGAACTAGTGGGTGTTGAAGTTAAGCGTCTGTGTAACTATGTATTGGCTACAAAGCGCTTCGCCAATCTGTGAGTCCGAACACGGGAGTTCCTTTTCAATGGCATCACAAAGGACTAATTTGTTAGTCTACGTGGGATCTTTGATCAGCCATCTTACCTAACCACACCTAACCTATATGGAGGCTAAAGAAAGCATTGGTCCGATTCAACCCATTTTTTGAGAAGGATTATCGCTTAATTTCAGTTATATAGTATATAACACACATTGACCGACTTTTACGATCAAAAGTCAACTATAGGTACCGGAGACTAAATATTCGGTACCTAGGATCTTGAACAGTTTTTGTTGAATTTGAACAATTTTTAGTCATAAGACGGCACACACTAAAGACATTATTAGTCGAAGTTTTACCCCGTTATATTAATTGCTTTTTGATTTGTGTACTGGAAACTGAACGAATGAAGTGAAATTTAAAGTTCTGCTATATGGGATATCCGATTTCGCTAATTTTCACAATGTGACATAGAAATATGAAAAAAATACAACATAGCAAATTTTGAGATTGGGATTTTACCAAAAAATGGGCGGTGACACGCCCAATGTCCAATGTTTACACTGGCTTTCATAAAGCTCTCTTATACCATCTCGGTGGTAAAATTCAATGTATTGGCGTATTTAGTTATGGACTTATTGCGCTTTTAGTAGTTTTGATTTGTGTACTGGTGTACACACCCGTTATTTGGGGAGTGAACAGGGTTTTCATCCGATTTCATCCATTTTCAAACTATCCGTGGGAGTTCGTAATATTACATTAAACTTATTAGAGGGCGTGGCCACAACCACTTTTTCAAAATTCTTTTCCCAAAGGTACCCCCGGCTACCGCAAGTCCCTGTGCCAAATATGAGTTTTACATCTTATTCTTTTGTTTAGCTATGGCACTTGATAAGTTTTCGCGTAATGGCGATTTGTGGGCGTGGCTATGGTCCGATTACGCCCATCTACGAACTTGTACTAGGAAAACTGCGAACCAAGTTTCATCAAGTTATCCCACTTCTTACTCTAGTTACAGCTTGCACGGACGGACGGACAGACAGATAGTCAATTAGATGATATTCTGTAGCAACTGGTTGCAAGAGTATAAAAGTGTTAAGGGGTCTAAGATAATGTTTCACGAAATGGCGAAAGAAATTTTTCACGAAATGGCGACTGCTTGAAAATAAACAAATTTTTCAAAAAGCGATGATTTTATTCTACATGGAATAATAGTGTTAAAGAAGCTAAGTGAGTTGTGGTATTCTTTCTTTCTTCGTTTTAATGTTACCAAATACATACAGTTCTCATATGGTACGGCGAAATCATATTTGACATTTTCCAATCCCAGATTTAATCAATCAATTTGCTTTGAAGTGTATTATACGAGAAATTGAATAACCATTTTAACGCTTTTCGGAACATAAATCATCATAATCAGAGAATTCTAGTGCGAATTGTATATCTGAGAATATTCTAAGCTCTTTCAACATTTTTACTAGTTATTGACTATTGTTAGAAATACTACTCGGAATAACCTGCGTAATCTATCTCTGTCTGTCATATGAAATCACTAATGTCGATTCTTTACAAAAAATGTGTATTTAATTTTGGCGAATTGAATTACAGTTTCTTCAAATACATTCTTCAGCCCACCTATGATAAAAAACAACAAAAGAGTAACAATTTTATTCAGTTTTTAGAATAAGAGAATATAAATTCTTTTGTACGGCACTTGCTCAATTTTCGTACAATATAATTTTTACCGCTTTAATATTTAGTATAGCCTCCTTTGACCGCAGTTTATTTTTTAGTGATGGAATTCCATACACATCTAGTAAAAAATCCTTAATTTGTTTTCGGTAGACTGGCATAATTTTGTACCCATTTTTTAAACAAACCACATGTTCTCTATAGGATTAATGTCGTGACTTTGAGGGGTCATTCCAAAGTTTCAATTCGTTGGCTTCTAAGATACTCCATAGTCTTCTTAGCTTTCTGTTCAGGCCCAATTTCTCCAAGAATAAAAAATACCCTTGCCTTAATATTTCTATATACCTATTCGTGTTCATATTTCCTTTGATTAAAACTAGGTCCCAACACCACTTTTGCAAAAGCTACCCCAAAAAAAAACTTTTCCGCCCCCAGGTTTGAGTGTTAGGATGACAACGCTGATAATAATAGTATTTGATGACTTCTTTCAAACGTAATGTATTCCGTCTGAACCGTGCAGATTAATTTTGCTTTCATCTATCCAAAATACATTCACCCACTGTTCTGGAGTCCAATTTTGGTGCGCTTCAGCAAATTTTAGACGTACTCGTAATTCTTAATAACGTTTAGTAAGAAATGGTTTTTTAATTTTGCGCCATGCGATTAAATTGTTTTCCGTAAGTCCTTTCCAGTTCTTTTGGATCTCAGTACCTAATTTTACTGTTTCCGAATTCACCAGACGGTTAATAGTTCGTCTATAGTGGTTATGTAAAACGGATCGTCGACCAGATCGATCTTTTGGTACTGATATATCATGACAATTTGCAATATTTTTCACTGACTCCCACGAAATTGAAGCTAAATTTGCAACTTGTCGACATGTGAGCCCTTCATTCTACCATTGACACACAGCTTTTTTAGTAGAGTCAGCAATTTTCTTCATTTCTCTAAAAAAACACGAAGTTAAACAGCTTGACAAGAAAAATCTACTTGTCTTTTCCTCAACAAGTGTACCCATTTGATACATATATATTGGGTAGTCGAAAAAGTCTTTTCGTATATCTAATCAAACTTCAACTAATTTTTTTATATTTATACTAATAAATAAATAAACAAATATGTACCATTTTGGTCGACCACTTTTTGCCATTTTTCCGCTAGAGACATTATTCCATCAGTGTAAAACTTTTCTGGTTTCTCAGCGAAAAAATGCAGCAAGTAATTTTCATAGGCTTCTCTTGAAGCCAACTTTACTCCATTAAGGGAATTCAGCATTGACCGAAACAAATGGTAGTTCGATGGCGGAAGGTCAGGGCTATATGGTGGATGCATCAAAACTTCCCGAGTAATCAAAGATGTGTGTGGTCTAGCGTTGTCCTTGCTAATGATCAGTTCTGGCCGTTTTTTTCGATTGCTTGCTTCAATCTCATCAGTTTTTGAAAGTAAAATGTCTTTTGTTGAACTTCGTCACGCTTAAACCATGATCTTTTTCGCACATTATTATCTTATTTAATCCACTTTTCGTCTCCTGTTACCATTCGCTTCAGAAATGGTTCGATTTCATTTCGTTTCAGCAAATAATCGCAGATGTTAATTCGGTCCAATTTTTCAGAGAAATTCATTAATGTATATACATGGAGCTTCTTTATGTAGCCAGCCTTTTTTAAATGGTTCAAAACCGTTTGATGATGAATGTTAAGTAGTTAGCGATGTCATGGCTGCTTATGTGACGGTCCTGATCAATCTTACCCTTAATTTCATCGACTTTTTTAACGATAGGTCGACCAGAACAAGGTGAATCTTTCACATCGAAATTTCCAGAACGGAAGCGAGCGTACCATTGTTGTGCTACACGAACTGATACAGCATCGTCTCCGTAAACTTCACAAATTTCATTGGTGGCTTGCGTGGCATTCTTCCCTTTTTTATACAAAAATTTCAAAATATAGCGAATTTCTTCATTATTTTTACTCATTTTTGAACAGCTGTAACTTTTTTTCAACTTCCCCCGTATTTTTTTTTTGTTAAATGAAGCTTAAAATCACTTTCAACACTATATGGTATGACACAATGTGATTGGTAGCACTGGAGATATACGACTGCAACGACAACTATTGACAAAATACGAAGAGACTTTTTCGACTACCCAATATTAAGTTTGCCACGATGCTTATTACACTCTAAAGGAAACGACCGCGATCTATTGGTTACACAAATATATAAATGATCAGTCTGACGTGCTGAAAACAAATGTATTTGTGAAGGTTATTACAGCTTCGGTGCAACCGAAGTAAACCTTTTTTTATTTTATACTAGATTTGGAAGCCTTCAACTTTTTTCGAAATCTGAAGCTGTTTAAAACACTGTATGCGCCACACCGAAGGCCGTCACTGTCCTCAAAGGCTGGGCCGAAACGGCAGCAAGGCATTAAAATGCTGAATTTTACACGCGAAATATCAAAGCTGTGGTAGTTAGTATTTTCTCCGACGTTGGCATGTAGCAACGCAACGTGCATGGGTATGTGCGTGTGTGTGTTAGTTAAAAAATACAATGCATACTTAGGTGTTGAGGCGGCCTCACGTGGTGCGAAGCCGTCACGTATACGCCCAGTTGCACAATTTGAGTGCTGTTTTTATTTCCTTACAAGTTACTGTATTTTTTAGCTTTTTATTTCATTTTATTTTTTTATATAAAAATGCTTCAGTGCACGCTTTGCAGCTGCTAGTTGGCTGTATGCCTTTCATTTAATACGGTCACGTGTTCATATAGTGGCATGTTTAAGGCGTGATGGCGACACTGGCTGACACTAATGGCACACACGCGTGTAGCTTTGCAGAAATTGTTCAAAACAAAAACAAATTAAAAATGAAATAGAATATAAAAGTCTGAAAAAAGCATAGAAACACAAATTTGCGCCAACTTCGCGTCACCGCTACACCGATTTGTGTCACCAAAACAGCAATTTATTTCAGTTTTTCTCGCGCTGAATTTCTGATTTTTTGACTTTCACTTTTAAACTTTCACTTCTGAGAAATTCCACGCCAGCGTTGCATGCATAGTGAGTTTGGTCTGGTAAACTTACGTTTTATTTATTTTGTTTTGCTTTTTGTCTCGTGTTTATTCGCTGGTGTCAGCGCTGATGTCTACACAACTACTTGACGAAGCTTTAATTTGTTTCATGCCAGCCTCAAATTACATGCCAACTTAGTGCTCAGTCATTAACGAAATCTAGATTTATGTTTACATTTTAATTTACCACAATGAATTTGGCTTCTCCTTGCACTTCCGCTGATTTCACTTTCACTTTGGTGCGCCTTCGTTTTTGGTTTGGTTTTTTTGGATTCGTGGTAATTCGTAAAAGTTTCGATTGCATGCGATGCAGTTTGTTGACTTTTGCGCCACGAGCTGCGGTAATTAAATTGTAATTATATAACAATTTGCACTATTAACTGATTGCGAAAAGTTTGTGCGCCAAAAATGTGGCAAAATGCAGGTTTGCGCTGCTGCTGCATTAACCTTGAAATTTAATGCGCGCCTGAGGAGCGCTGCCGGCACTCGGCGTCATAATCTGCAAAAGCAAGGGAAATAATTTTCTACGCAAAATTCGCCGCAGAATGCGTCGAGTAATTTAACTTTTTGAGTAGCAGCTAAAAGTGGTTATTTAGGACTTTAGCTCACTGGAACTTTGCTTGAAGTTTTCCAATATAACTCTTTATAGAAATAAAAGTACCAATTGTACCGTTTGGATGAAAGAGAAAACAGTTTCTATTATAATAAAGCATGAAAAATTAAAAAAAAAGTAAAATTACTAGTTACTTGTAATCCAATTGCACTCTATTATTCTCCATTTTTTAGCCCAGCGGCCAAAATTCTAGGCATTCTAGAACATTCTTTAAAGATCAATAATATCGTTTGCTATATAATTTTGTTTCCTTAGTTAGGAGATTATATATTTTCCATTTTATTTCAACATCTTTTGACATCTTTTCGGCAAAAGATTATTGCCACGCTCATGAAGTTGTTGATCCTTGTGGGCAAAAAACTGGTTCAAGTGGTTTTTGACGTTCTGATTTTAGTTGAAAGTTCTCCCATCCAAAAAACTTTGCAGAGAGTGAAACAACTAATAGTCCGAAGGCACCAAGTCTGGAGAATATGATGGCTGTAGTAGCACATCCTATTTAAGCTGAAAAAGTCTTTGGTGAGTCATCAAACTTATGTCAGGCTCGCATCATCTTGGTGCAACAATATACCTTTTCTAGTGATCAATTCTGGCCTCTTCTGTTTGAGTGTAGGTAAAGGCTTCGAATAAACGATCTCTTTGAAATCCCACCAATTAGGCAACATAACCTTTTTGTTTGATGGTATATAAACATTTACTTGAAATATGAAGATTATTGTATTAAATATAGTAGTTGTTTAAACTCAAAAAAGATTATTTATTCCTTACCTCATGTTCAATGATATTTGAACATATTGCCGAGGGAAAGAAATAATTATTGAAAATTAGTGGACTGTATATGTTTTTATGATCTTAAGTACTACAAATTTCTTAACTCATCTTATTTATGAAAACAAACATGTTCGATTTTGAACAGTAGTCCTAGTAGTAGTAGTGGAAAAATTTCAAATCGACCTTCTAATATCAAATCCTACTAAATTGAAAAAACACATTATAAATCATAGAAGTGCCGATGACATACTCATTGAAATGTTTAGTACTGTAGTCAGTTCGTGTATTGAATAGAAAATTTTCATAAAACAAAACAATGCGGGCCAAGTTTTGAGAATATTTCGAGAACTTCTTCTGCAGTGACTTCAATGTCATGATGAGTGTGCAACAACGCCAGGCCAATCAATCTATCTCTAAGCATGTTCGTCACCAGACACGTTTTCATGCAACGAAGTGTCGAAAAAGACTTTCAGAGCTCGCATTCATCAAAGGAAGTGTGCAGAATATGCGAAGAAAACTATTAATAATGGGGCATAAGTCTACATTGTAATTCTTCAAAGTTTTCAATGCAGTAGTCTGTAACTTATAATTATTATCCAAACACCTTTTAATTATTATCCAAAAACCTTTGAATCTATCCATAAAGCAGTCAATATGATTTTCCATTTCTTTGGTTTTCAAATCTTCGACGATTGTATCCAGCAGAGGAATGTACACTGTGACCCTGTAGTATTTTTTGCAAGTTCTAACCGAAAAATTTTCGCGTTTAGTTTGTCGGCCGCCGATTCTTTGTTTTTCTTCGTCAATTTTCAGCTCTGCCGCCATGTTTTTCGTATCTGAATAAATAGATCGAAAATATTCCTCACCTTTTTGTTTTCGATTTCGAAACGAATCTTTCATAATTAATGCATTTGCAAGATCGATCGATTCTTTCTAAAGAATCACGCTGAGTTAATGAGTTAGAGATAGAGAGTCATATAGACAAAAAGCCCCAATTATAAATTCAAACTTGCACACGGCTGCGTCTGGCAGTGAACGAGGGCAAGACGAAGTATCTCCTGTCATCAAACAAACAGTCGTCGCATTCGCGACTTGGCACTCACGTCACTGTTGACAGTCATAACTTTGAAGTCGTAGATAATTTCGTCTATCTTGGAACCAGCGTAAACACCACCAACAATGTCAGCCTAGAAATCCAACGCAGGATAACTCTTGCCTCCAACAGGTGCTACTTCGGACTGAGTAGGCAATTGAGAAGTAAAGTCCTCTCTCGACGAACAAAATCCAAACTCTAAGTCACTCATAATTCCCGTCCTGCTGTATGGTGCAGAATCTTGGACGATGTCAACAACGGATGAGTCGACGTTGCGAGTTTTCGAGAGAAAAGTTCTGCGAAAGATTTATGGTCCTTTGCACGTTAGTCCACGGCGAATACCGCATTCGATGGAACGATGAGCTGTACGAGATATACGACGACATCGACATAGTTCAGCGAATTAAAAGACAGCGGCTACGCTGGCTAGGTCATGTTGTCCGGATGGACGAAAACACTCCAGCTCTGAAAATATTAACGCAGTATTTTGGGAAGCAGAGGAAGAGGATTCTTTCTAAAGACTCCGCTGGAAGACCAAGTGGAGAAGGACCTGGCTTCGCTTGGAATATCCAATTGGCGCCACGTAGCGAAAAGAAGAAACGACTGGCGCGCTATTGTTAACTCGGCTATAATCGCTTAAGCGGTTTCTACGCCAATTAAGAAGAAGAAGAAGAATTGTTGCATCCTCAAAATAATTTGCCACAGTAAAAAACACGCTATAAGATGTCAAAATACTGGATGCAAAATGATTTTAGCTGTCAGCTGTTAGCTCTTCTATGTTGAAAAACTTGGTGGATAAACCCCATTTCCCCCCTCTGAAATAAAGTATGTCACTGGGGTTATATACTTGTATATATAAATGATCAAGATAGCGAGAAAAGTTGAAATCCGGGTGGCTCTCTGTCTGTCCGTCCATCCGTTCGTGCAAGCTGTTACATGAGTAAAAATTAAAATATCTTGATGAAACTTGATGCACATGCTCCGCGTATAGCTCCGCCCGAATTTAGATGAAAACCCGTATCCCCGAATTTACTCAACCGACTTAAACCAAATCCAGTAAAGCCTACTTCCTATAAAACATAATTTTAAATTAAATCTTATTATTTCATTTTCCTTTGCACTTCTTTTGTCTATTTTATGGCACAAATTTGTCCGGACCAAAACTAACCAAGCTCCCAGACACTGAATATGTGGACCACCTTTCCTATTACGAACTTTTCGATGTCGGTCAACCTGTAGGATATACTACTGAAATTCGAAAAGCATTTTACATACATACATCTGTATGCACATGCATTTATATGTGATGAAATTGCTAAATTAATCCAAAACATTAGCAACAACACCAAATAATTGATTAACTTCAAATTAACCTCAATTATGCAAGCTACTATCCACTATTTACTCCAAAGGACATTTATATTATCAATTTAGATGTGTCAATTTTGGTGAACCCTAATTGCTGTCAATCAACAGCTGCAGTAGGGTCATTAAACCTACGACAGCGTAGCTATGTCAATCAGCACATATTTTCGACAACATTGGCTCGTGCAAATCATTTATCATCATCGTAAAAGGCAATGCTTGTGAGCCAGCATAAAAGTTAGTGGTAACATAATGTTTATGACCTTTCATTTAGCGGTCAGTTGTGAAGGAAATGCATATTGTACGATCAGTAATTTATGGCTTTTTGTCAGCAATCCCGAAAATATTCAAATTTGTACGAGTACGCATTAAAGTGCGGTCGGTTGGAAATTATGTAGCAGTGGCGGTCATTTCTTATCAATTTTGAGCTTTGAACAAGAATAATTAAGTTTCAATTTGGATAAACTAATTTCATTAATTAATGATTTTTCTAATTGTTTAAAGATAATCTCTAAAATCATTAAACAAAAACAAATTCATTAAATTAAATATTGTTTGTAAACTTAATTGGTTCTCGTTGAATCCCATACAATTTGTCAATCGATAAAAAAAAGGCTGGCGTCGATTGAACGAGAGAAATGTTAAAACATACGGTAGAGATGTTTCGAAACACGTCTGTGAAATTGAGAAAGATGACGTGGACTTATGCGTAAGCACCCGAAAGTTAAGATCAGTCGACTGTATGGGTGTTTCCAGATAAACCAAATCCAACAAAAATTGTTCGAAGCACTCCCAACCATATGGATGCCTGTCTTTTGGGAAAACTGTAAAAACACTAAAACAATCCAGAAACAATTTTGAGTAGTACACAACTACTTGTTTGCCAGTTGTCTTTCAAGAAAGACTATATCCCTGACCTGGCACCGAATGGCTTCTTTTTATTCCCGTACGAATGAAATAAGCTAAAAAGGTAACGTTTTCGACACCTGAAGAGGCTTTTAATCCGTGCTGAACGCATGTTTAAGAGATACTTCAATCGAAGTGGTATAGATCTTAATGGAGAATGTTAGAAAAAAAGCGATTTTCGATGGTTAATATTAGGTTTTATTCCCGAATTCCGAAATATGTTGCAAGGTGAAGGAAGAGTAGTTTTCTTAATGAAACAAAAAGAGTCTTTTTTCTGGTAAGGCTATATTGTTATACCAAAAAACAATAAAGCCGGTCCAAAAGATACCCTAGCCCAAATACCTATATATGTATATAAAAGAAAGTCGTGTTATTTACACTATTTATAACTCAAGAATGGCTGAACCGACTTGGCTGAAAGTTGGTGGAGAGATAGCTTAGAACCAGGTGACGGACATAGAATACTTCTTATTGCTTTATGTTAAAAGCCAATACAATTCAAAAATACCAGAATTACATTTCAAATCATGAGCATGTGTTCAAGATTCATGTAAGAATCATTTCAAAATTTTATTACTTCAAAAAAGAAAGAAATAAGTAAAAAATATTAACACAGAACAGAAATGTGGGAGAACACTAATCTTTGAATGCATGTAACTTGATTGTTGCTCCTGAATAAGCCAGTTTTTTTAGGATGAACCCATCAGATATTTTTAATATCACAACAAAAAATGTCATTGACATTTTCGTCGTCAAGCTCATTGCGGCTACTTTGCTAGATTATGAGCGAAGGCCGCAAATGCATTCATAACAAACCAAACGCAACATGTAACATAAAAAAACAACGGTGCAGTGTTGATAAAAAGATCTATTATCATTTGAGATATACTGAAATATTTTCGAAGCAGTGCAATATTTCCTTCCTTAAAAATAATACAGTTGCTAAATATTGGGAATGGTGGAATAGAACTGCAACCAAATACGCAATGCAATGAAACATAACTGGCTCAGTAATTAGTGAATACGAGTATTGAAATGAAACATTGAACGTTCATCCTAAAGACTGATGCCATAACCGTGCCAGCCGACTTTTTCGTTTTTCCACGCTTGAAGACTGGTACATTGGGCTGACTGTCGATTGCACTCCAGTGTACAATGAAGGAGCCATATTTTTATTGTCACAAACCTACGCAAAAATTAGGTTTCATTACGATAAAAGAGCTTCAAACATTCCTGAGAATCAGCAATTCGTTGTTTTTGCTGGATTATGAACTTGCGCGGCATGCACTTTGCACAGAACTATCGCCTCTTTAGGGAGTCCACTGCCTTCATTGTCCTCGGTGCTCATTTCGCCTCTTTACAACTTAGCAAATCTCTTTACAAAGGTTGATTTTTTGGTGCAGTATTTTTCCCCCAAAAAACACTGCTTTATTAAAAAAACAAAGCTGTTTGATCCATTTTTGCAAACTAACAACTTCACCCAAAATGCTACAAGGAGTGTTCCAAAGTAAACAGGACTTTTTGAATCTAGTGCCCCCTTGTGGCGCCATCTATATGTCGACTGGTGCGTTATAATCCGCTATCTTTACCGATTGTCCAGTAAGAATTTCATGACATTTCATAGGTTGGAAGTGAAGTTGTTGCGTTTTAAGAGTCAGTATGTTTGTGTTATCGGTGCGAAAATGAGCTTCGAACAAAGAGCCAACATTAAATTTCGTTTTAAAATTGGTAAAACTTTTACGGAAACGTTTCAATTGATGAAACAAGTTTATGGCGGTGATTGCCTATCCCGTAGCAGAGTGCACGAGTGGTTTCAACGTTTTCAAAGAGGTCGTGATTAACATGTGGGTCAATCAAAATCCGTGATCACCGGAAATCCCATCGAAGCTGTCATCTGACGACCAAAAATTGCTCTCATCAATTGACGCTTGTGACCGATTATTTGACCAAAAATCACATTTTAACCATTAACCACTCCCCGTATCCACCTCATATGGCACCGTGCGACTTCTTCCTTTTCGAAAAAATGCATTTGGCCATGAAAGGAAAGCGTTATGCAGACGTAGAGGTCATTCAAAAGGCTTGCACCGGCATACTGGCGACCATACCGGCCAACGGGCTAAAAGACTCGTTCGACATGCTTTTGGACCGTGCAAAAAGCTGTATTGAAGCAGAAAGAGACTATTTTGAATAAAATAAATTGATTTACCAAAAAAACTATTTGTTCTGTTTTGTTTTTTAAAATCCTGTTCACTTTGGAAGGCAACTTTTATAATAAAATTTACCTACATATATACGTCAATATGTAAGATATCTTAACAAAATTAATTGAATGCATAGTGTTTTTCTTATATGTATATCCTATCCATTGGAGTAACGCCCTTCTGTTGAATATATATGTATAATATATACCTCATTTTACTTAATTTCGATTGATATTAATACTAATATTTCGGTTTTTTTTGTTATTGAGGCACAAGTATTTCGATTCAAAACACTTCACCCTTAAATGCTATGAAAAGTAATGAAGTAAAGATGACTATCAGTATACTCGCTGTGACAGGAAAATCTTCTAATCAAGTGAAAAATTCCAACCCTCACACACTTTTTGGATGGGCAAGTAAAGACAGCAACGAAGGAAATTGGAAAATTTATCTCCGCTTTAAATTTTACGCTTCGGTGTGACAAATATGTTGCTTAAAATTCCCAATATATGCACATCAGCCTACCACACGATTTAATAAATGTAAATTAAATTCAATAACAATGTTTTGGCTTACGCTTGTCTCCCGCGCGTGGCGGCGATGAATTTCTGGTTAATTTCCGGTCGTATGTCGCAATACTTCCGTTACAAATATTCTATTAATTTGCAACACTCACTTCTGCTTACAACGGTATAGTATTACAACAACACAACCGCATGTACGCATTTAATATCAATTAAGTAAAATTCTATATGCCGTTATTGATATTAAATTAATTTAAGAGGCACGCACGAAACCTGGCACTTGTTTGCCCATTGAATGTGCATTAAAACATTTACACCCACGCTTAGCATTATCTACATACATACATATACATAGAGCTTATACTATAGATAAATACATACTATATGTCATTTTATGATTTGCCACAGTGAAATACAACTCTGGCTAGGACTCCCACAAGTACTTGAATACATATTTATATGCCCACAGTCATGTGTAAAAGTTAAATACTGCATAAAATACATGTATGGACCTAAACACAAACTTATATATAATCACCAGTATTGTTGCACCCATACATATGCATGTTTGTATATATATACGTACATATAGTAAATGCTCAGATTTCTACAACCTGCTTTCGATGACTTGACACTGTTCCAAAGCTTTGTCGGTTGACATGGCATTCATATCCATTCAGACAATTCTTAAAACGGAATTTGCCTAACGACTACAATAAATACATACATTTATTTATTTATGCTGATATTCAATTTTGTGAGGAAGCCTCGTTTGCGTTGTCTGGTTTATTTAGTTCTTGATATGAAATTCCTCTTGCCTCTTTAATTATTATTCTTAAATAGGTGTGTATGATAGGTGGCTTTGTATCGGGAATGTAGAGCATGTTGTTAGAAAATGACTTAGACATACATACATACATATATAAAAGAAATCAATTTGCTAAAGAATCAATAATCATATTGCTTCTGAAGCCTTATTATTAAATAAATACTTTAATTTGACTTTTACACTTGCGATTTTTATACCCTGAGCAGTATAAATTAAGTTTGTTACGATTTGTGTATATAGCTTTGATCAGTGTGAAAAGCTGAATCGATTTAGCCATGTTCGTCCGTCTATCTCTATAAGTTTAAGCTTTAAATATTAAGTCAAGTCAAAAGTAAAAAGTTGGTAAAATTCCGACGGTTATGGTGACAGCTTGGTCGTTTGTTACCTCGTACGAAGTGTGGGTGTCTGATTTCGATCCGTCGGTGTATATTAATTTCTCTTCCGTTTTGTACTTTTTTACTGCTTCATTGATTAGTTATATATATTGCTCTGCATTGGTGGTTGTTTTTTGAAATTTGCAGAGCGTACGTATTACAGGTGATTTCAGTGTCAGCCAGTGCGGATGAGTTTTCACTTTTATGAGTTGCGGTGTTGAAGTCATATGAAGCTGATTGATAATATTCAAGCATTTTATGATCGTAGATGAAACTTTGGTATGAGCATCGTTGTGTTGAATTCTGTTGTATGATGAATATTAGGAAGACCTGATTCAGTTAGTTCACTTTGGTTGGTGAGGTGAGCAATGAGAGAATGCTTCTTCTTGCCGCTAAGTTTCAATCAGAGTGAGGTGCGTTTTAGCACTGTGTCCATAAATTGGGAGACCAAAATCTATTTTTGACAACATCAGTGCTTTTACAATATTAACAAGTGTTGATTTGATCAAAGAAGCTAAATTCAACAAATAATGTTTAATTTAGTGAGTAAGCTTAATTTAACATATTTACAATGTCCCTTAAATGTTAGTTTTTATCAAAAACTAGATCAAGTATTCTTGAAGTACTAGTATACGGGTCTTAAGTATTTTGAAAGAAAAGGTTAAAGAAGGTGCACTTTCTTTTTCAACAGATGTGAAATGTTAAACCTTTGCTTACAGAAACCTTAGTTCCAGTCGCTTTAGACCATTCCATTATATCTTTCAGAATATTACAAGGTGTGTTCCAAAGTAAACAGGAACTTTTGAATGTAACGCCTCCTAGTGGTGTCATCTATGTATATGTCGACTGATGCGTTAGAATCTGCTATCTTTATCGATTGCCCGGTGAGAGTTTCATGACATTTCATAGATTGGAAGTGAAGTTATTGCGTTTTAAGTGTCAGTATGTTTGTGTTATCGGTGCGAAAATGAGCTTCGAACAAATAATTTCGAACATTAAATTTATTTTTAAAATTAGTAAAACTTTTACCGAAACGTTTCAATTGATGAAACAAGTTTATGGCGATGATTGCCTATCCCATAGCAGAGTACATGAGTGGTTTCAACGTTTTCAAAGTAGTCGTGAGGACATAAACAACGATCAACATGTGGGCCAATCAAAATCCGTGATCACCGGAAATTCCATCGAAACTGTGCGTGAATTCATCAAAAATCAACCGAAATCATCATTGAAATTCATGGAAATGGAATTGAACATCTTCAAAACATCGATTTGCCGCATTTTGACCGAACATTTGGGCTTACGAAAGGTTTGGGCACGGTTTTTCCCGCACAAATTGACTGGCGGGGGTTGAATTTTGGAGTAAAAGTTGGTAACACTTACTGAAAATTTAAGATTTGAAAGAAATGCTTTTATAAAATTATACATTTTGTTTACAATGTCCCATTTTTTTAGTTCTTGTAGTAATATATGGGCTCCGATTCTATCCAAAGCTTTCTCAAAGTCTAGGCTGAGGACGGTTAACTGGCGTTTCGCAGATATTTGATTTGTTAGGTTTAGGGATAGGGATAACTACAGCTTTTTTCCAGTCTTGAGGTAGTAAGCCTTATTCTAATATGTTATTGTAGTTTGTAATTAACTAAGTAAAATTTTACGATTTCGCGATGTTTTTTAGTAATAGGTTGCCGTTTAAGTTTTGATTTCCTTGATCCATCTTCTTGTTCTTTGAATTTTAGCGGCTTGGTTCTTTTAGCAATAGATATGATATTCATTCAATAGTTTATCTTATCTTTGTAAATCGGATTGTCGATCTTACATTTTAAGAGGGTATTCTAATCCAGGGGCTCGAATTTCGCGCGTTTTTTTGGCAATTCAGACAAAAAGAATTTGATATTTTACTATCATCATATCATATCATATATTATTTATATTAATTAATATTAAGTTAAGCGCCATTGAAGTGGAGGGGGAAAACACCGTGTCCTAACCGCCATGATTTCTACTTGTGTTCATTAGAAAAATAAAACAATGATGGATTCGTGGTTAGTATGAATGTCTCTATCTCAAGCTGAAAAACGGAAATTTTTGTTCAAAAAATGGCGGCTACTAAAAACTAAAATTCAAGTTTTCCACTAATTATTTAACTTTGTCGAATTTTTGAAATATGTATATTACAGTTTTCAATTTTTAATTTTCGTTGATTCATATGCTAAAGAGATGTTGTGGCAACCGCATCGAAAAAAATGCTTTCGAGAAAAGCGCGTTTAAAATTTCTCAATACGCTAAACCGATCTAATTACTACGACACCAAAACGGCTATAACTTCGGAAATAGTCTGAATTTTTAAAAGTTCTTTGAGGGAGATGTTTTTGCATATTAAAACTATCGAATAAAAAAAAAATTTGGTTTTTGTAAAATTTTTAAAGTACTCATGGTATACCCCCTTAATCCAATTTTCCATAAACTTGTTATAATCCTCGACTGGGCTGGCCTTCAGTGCCCACAGCGTGCTTTGGTTTTTTTTATTTCGGTTGGACTAGCTCAAAGCCCTAAAAACAAACGACGAAGTTTACTAGACTGTGACTGTTACTCGCAGGCAACAGTTAAATTATCAAATGGATAGGTTAGAAAGTTTCCGTCCAACATCGTGGTCAGTTTTGAAGAATGTACTTAGAGAAAAACAATTTTAAATTACAAAATTAAATTAGTTGGAGATACCAAAATTTGTTTCAATATTCTGCAAATTTAATAATGTCATTAGAAGCTTAGAGTAAAAGCCAAAAAAAAAAGTATTCGCATCGTCGCTATTCAGTGTAACCAAGTACTCCTTTTCATACTTACTCCTCGGCTATGCTCAGAATGGCATTGTTTCAATCATGACAAATGTGTTGATATTT
This sequence comes from Bactrocera neohumeralis, assembly GCF_024586455.1. Taxonomy (NCBI): domain Eukaryota; kingdom Metazoa; phylum Arthropoda; class Insecta; order Diptera; family Tephritidae; genus Bactrocera; species Bactrocera neohumeralis. The sequence goes on along the minus strand of NC_065922.1, from coordinate 48,177,675 downwards.
AAAAAGCACAGTATGAATTACTGTCGTATGCACATATTAAATTTAATGAACTCAATAAACTCATTTTATTTGCATAAATCAATCAGTTGCAGTGCCGTCGTGCACAATCAACGCCACGCAACCAAAAGGCGAAAAGAAAACACGCACAATTATAATTACGAAATGCACAAGTGAGTGAATGTGCATTTGCATACATATGTACTTATTTGATGTGTGTAACTATATGTATATATGTATTTATGGTCACTAGGGTAAATGAACAGCATATGCAGCGTGATACATTGATATATGTAAATGTGGTAAACCGACTGACAATATGTGAGCGGACTTATGTTTCACACCGAATTGAATTGAAATATATATATGTATATAACCATGTAAATATTTACCTAAATATTACAAACACACAAATATTTATAATCCAATTTAAATATTTTTATTTGTTAAATTAAAGGAAAGTTTAATTTCAAATTTTTTTTCTTGCTTTTGTTTGCAACTACTTATGTAGCACACATGTAATCTACACTTGCAACCTAATATACTTTTAAACTAAAATTAGAATCTTTAAGGTATTAGACCAGCCTAGGAAATATGTAATAGAAATATATTTTCGAACTTCTGGTTAACTTTATACCGCAAATATCGGCCAATAATATATGTACATACTTATCTTCATTAATGGAATGGGTGTGCCCCTCTAATAGCGGCGCATGTTTTTGTCTAATAGGAGTAAAATTGGATGAAAACTTGACCTAGACCCCATTTAACTAATATCAGCATTTTTGGACATCCGGCTGACTTGACTCTATATGATTGGTGATTGTATGTGAAGTACCTGGATGAAACCCTAGGAGCATTTTACTACTACGTGGCATGTTAATAGTATGTGATATTGGGAAATTTAGATAAAACCGGGTCAATACTATCCCCATACACATCATATAACGATTTTTGTTTTTCTATCAAATCTTTTGCCGAACATCTCGTTCATTATTTGATTAATATATTTATAAAGTTTCTTAAACATATGTTCTCAAGATCACCTCAGTAATATCAGAATCAACTCAAACGAATCCATTTCTCTGCCCCCAATGTAGCCTATATAAATGTTTCGGACTTTTCTCTCTTCAACTCTGAAATTCAAAGTGCTGAATATAACATCATTCAAATGGCTTCCACGACTTCTTTTGCATGAACGATTTTCAGATACTTTTTTCACAAAATAAAGAGGTATATCATGAAAAGCACTTTCAATATTGCCTTCTAAAGCTTGGAGAGAATATGTTTTGTTGCTAAAAATCAATGATTTCAAATAACCCCACAAGAAGTAGTCTAATGGTGTTAAATCACAACTTTTTGGAGGCCATTCAATGTCACAATTTCTTGAGGAATCGAATCTCCAAATTTTTCTCGCAATAATTCGGTTGTTGCACGTGCTATGTGGCACTTAGTCCCATCTTGTGGAAACTAGATGTCAAGATCAACTCTATCCAATTGCAGCCATAAAAAGTTGGTTATCATTGATTTATACCGCTCTCCATTAACAGTACCGGTGTCACCGATGATTCCACCAGAGCAAAACCCACATAAAGCTGTAAATTTAAGTGAATGTAATGGTTGTTCATGAATAACTGGCGGATTTTCTTCGTACCATAATCTACAGTCTTGTTTATTTGCCACAACTCTCAGATAAAAGTGGCCCTCATCAGAGAATATGACTTTCCCAAAACAAATCGGTATCGTTTTCAAATTGTTCCAAAGCAATGGTAGGCGTATGGTAGAAATCTGATCTACTTGTGTTGTTGATTTCAGGCCTAAAGCCACACTGATAAGGTTCAATCAGTTTGTTATCGGTGGGGGTCGTCAGTCTTTCACACAGTACGCTCGAGAGAACCTTTTATGCGATGTTGAAGAGGCTTATCCCCCTGTAGTTGGGTCAGATTTTTATCTTACCAGATTTAAAAATGGAAGTCTGATTTAGAAGTGATTTACGCTTTTCTCAAATCCTGGGTTGTCATTGAGAGAAACTGGTAGAAAGTGGTTTTCCGAGCTACTAAATTTCCTGAAGAGTATACAACTTACTTACTTACATGCTTAAGTTCACCAAAAGATGTAGCAAAAAGCATGCCAGACAGTTGGTTTCTAGGCCGTACTGAAAGTGGGTGGAAAGTGAAACGTTTTTACATTTGTTGCTCCCAATAGTTTTTTTTTAGATAATATTATTTACAATATAAACATACATACGTAAATGTAAAGCTTTAAATTCCCATTCATTAATACAAGATGTTTTATTAAAATTTAAAAAAATGTCGGCTTATTTCAAAAATCTCCTTTAACAAAAAAATTTAGCATTGTTTATAAAAAGATATATGTAAGTATATCTTAGTCAAAATAAATTTTGATTTTGCCTTAACGTACTTCCGATTGGATGCTAACGTAAGGCGAAACAATGCATACCGTAGTTCTCCAATGAGTAAATTACCCCTTTGTTACGATCCTACAGCTCAGCGGGGGAGTATAGGCATTGCAAACAATAGCATAGCTCGAGCATTACTCACTCTACCGCAAATATTTCAATAACACCACATAATTTGGAGAATTCCGCAAATGCTATGCAAATTATCAGCTAAATTGAAATTCCTCTCTTGCGGTTGGTCATCGTTGGAATTGCTTCGCGATCGCGGCATAATAATAATAATGCGTTATCAATTAATATTATTTTTGAAACGTAATTTAAGTGATGTCAAATTATAGTGAGCAATGTGCGAAGAGCAAAAAGTGAAATAATAAGTGTTTAGCCTCACTCTTGATAAGAGTAAACTACAAAAATATAATAATAAAATTATTAGATAGTGTAAATACGAGTATCAACAGTGTATTAATCTTTCGTGCTTATGTGGCTACTTATTCGCGTTTTCGTTAATCGTCGTTTTTCTATTCACAAACATAGGTTTTTGAAAGTCACACATCCATCTACAAAAGTAAGGATAGCAGGTTAGTTACTGAGTGGTAATTTTTAATTCTTATAAAATGTATTTTTTTATGGGGTTACATGGGTTCCGGTGATTCCTCGAAAAAAAGATACGCCCGCGTTGTCAGGATAACTTCTTATAATATCATCTAAGGTAAAAAATACGTGTTTTAGTTAAAACCTTAAATTAAAACTTGGGCGAAGGAAAAAAATACTGAAAATTGGATTTTTGGCAGACATTTTAACAGAAACTGAAAATTTCAGTGAAAATTTCGCGACTTTTATTTTCAAATAGTTTTAATCGAAAGCAAGTCTTTCGTCCTAGCCTTAAACAATTGCATCTCATAAACCTGGGTAAAAGTTCATGAAGATCGGTTAAGTAGTTCTCGACCTCTTGCCAATCGACTTCCAAAACACAGTTTAAAGGCATCGCACTTAAGAAACGTCGCACGTCGAAAAATAATAAAAATGTAAGAAAAGTAGGGGCGGAGTAAAATTTTTAAAGTTTAGTCTTCAAGGACTTTTCCATTTTAGTGTTATATTGTATTTACATATTTTATAATGCTATTGAGCCTTATGAGAACCTCCAACTTCTTAAACCATCCAGCTATCTAGTTAACGAACAATAAAAAAAATTTGCTCTTACTATGTATTAGCCTTTTTTATGACGAAGGTTCAAAAGAAACAACTCCTTTAGGTTAGATTAGTTTCGACTGGTTTCGAAACTGTTATCACTCAGTTATAGAGTTTCACAAATCTCAATTCTTCTCTACTGGCGTAGACATCGCTTACCCGGTTATAGCCAAATCTCCATAATGCTGTTATAATTCCAGAAGAAAACCAGCTTTATGTATTCCAGAACCCGTCACAAATTTATCCACTGAAAGGTTAAAAAAGTGGGAACTACCTATGTATATTTCCCTTGTTTAAATATCGCAGGAACGAAAAAAAAGCTTTTTGAAAGCTTCTTTTGCGATGAACTCTTCTCCCTCTTTTGCATAAAATTCCAAGCCTTTTCACATCGGTACCAATCGTATCCAAGACCTCTGCGAATGTAATGTAAGTTTGTAGAAGAATAAGCGAAACCAACTTACAATCGCCGATAATTTCGAAACGTGACATGTTTCTGTATATGAACCACTTTATGCTACTGACAGTCTGCACAATTACTGAAAAAGCACATTCCTGAATTTTACACAAATACATTCATTTTAAAGACACTATACCAGCTCACATCCGACATTGGCATTGATTTTCTTGGCACTGTGGCCAACTAAAAACTGGTAAATCCAGATTTAACGCCCTTTGAATGCCAAAACGGCAAGCAAGCTCAGTGACTAATGATGTGCTCTATATGTACATTGCTTTTGTAGATATGTATGTTACACTCGTATATAATGGTTTAGTCCAGTAATAGTATACCTATATGCAGAATGAGCGTGCATTTAATATATTCACAACTGTAAGTGTTAATTAGTTGCCATTCAAATATTTTTTATAATTTCACACTTCAAATTCCCTGCCATTCTGCAGTGGCTTTTTACGTAGGGGAATGTAAAGTGTAACTAAATTTTCAGTTCTCAGCGCCATTCAAACAACGTTTTTTCCTACTTCTTCAAGCATATCATTCATAGCCTTTTAGTATGTAGTGATAATTATGATTTCTACACTGTCAAGGCTAGTCCATTTGTGTTTTTGCTTATAAATTTTGAGTTCATATTGTGCTCAAAAAAGTTGTTCCCCCACTTTTCTCTAATCAGAAATGTTTATTCTTGCTCTAGTAAGTTGTAATTGAAAATTCATAGTCCACAGAAGAATGTACTTTAATTGAGAGAGAAAAAGGTAGCGACACTGTCAAGGTTAGGAATTCTAACATTAAAATGCTCAGATTATTTGAAAAATATATGTATGAAAAGCTGTTGTTTAGGATGGACGTGAATAACGCCTAGTTGAGTTAATTTTTTAGGCGTGTAATATATAATATACACATATTAATAGTAAATAAAATCATGTTCTATTATTTTTTTTTTAATTTACCTTGAAATATAGCAATAATTTACTGCGAAATACACCTTAAGATCCACCGAATGTTTAAGTATGCATACTCGCTAATTTTTATACCCAGAACAGGGTATATTAAGTTTGTCACGAAGTTTGTAACACCCAGAAGGAAGCGTCGGAGACCCTATAAAGTACTATATATATGAATAATCAGTATGTTGAGCTGATTCGATTTAGCCATGTCCGTCTGTATATATACGAACTAGTCCCTCAGTTTTTAAGATATCGTTTTGAAATTTTGCAAACGTCATTTTCTCTTCAAGAAGCTGCTCATTTGTCCGGACTGCCGATATCGGACCACTATAACAAAATGCTGTCATATAAACTGAACGATCGGAATCAAGTTCTTGTATGGAAAACTTTCACATTTGACAATGTATCTTCACGAAATTTGACATGGATTACTGCTTAAGATAATAATCTCCGAAAAAAATGTTCAGATCGGATAACTATAGCATATAGCTTCCATATAAACCGAACACATAGTTACTAAAAGAAATACACCTGTGAAGGGTATATTAGCTTCGGTGCAACCGAAGTTAACGTTTTTTCTTGTTTTTATACTCTCGCAACAAAGTTGCTAAGTAGTTTGTTCACATAACGGTTGTTTGTAAGTCCTAAAACTAAAAGAGTCAGATATAGGGTTATATATACCAAAGTGATCAGGGAGACGAGTTGAGTTGAAATGCGGATGTCTGTCTGTCCGTCCGTCTGTCCGTCCGTCCGTGCAAGCTGTAACTTGAGTAAAAAGTGAGATATCATGATGAAACTTGGTACACGTATTCCTTGGCTCCATAAGAAGGTTAAGTTCGAAGATGGGCAAAATCGGCCAACTGCCACGCCCACAAAATGGCGGAAACCGAAAACCTATAAAGTGTCATAACTAAGCCATAAATAAAGATATTAAAGTGAAATTTGGCACAAAGAATTCATTAGAGAGGGGCATATTTGGACGTAATTTTTTTGGAAAAGTGGGTGTGGCCCCGCCCCCTACTAAGTTTTTTGTACATATCTCGGAAACTACTATAGCTATGTCAACCAAACTCTATAGAGTCGTTTCCTTCAAGCATTTCCATATACAGTTCAAAAATGGAAGAAATCGGATAATAACCTCGCCCACCTCCCATACAAAGGTTATGTTGAAAATCACTTAAAGTGCGTTAACCGACTAACAAAAAACGTCAGAAACACTAAATTTTACGGAAGAAATGGCAAAAGGAAGCTGCACCCAGACTTTTTGTAAAAATTGAAAATGGGCGTGGCGCCGCCCACTAATGGACCAAAAACCATATCTCAGGAACTACTCTACCGATTTCAATGAAATTCGGTATATAATATTTTCTTAACACCCTGATGATATGCACGAAATATTTTCTTCAATATCCAATATAACACTATTTTGAATTCCATCTGATGCCTTCTCTGAATAATATATACATTAGGAACCAATGATGATAGCGGAATAAAACTTTACACAAATACGGTAAAAATATGGAAATGACGGATAATGAAATCTCGATTATCACTTTATCAAGCGAGAGTATAAAATGTTCGGTGACACCCGAACTTAGCTCTTCCTTACTTGTTTTTTAGCTTAGTTCATTTGGAAAACATGGAACTAAGATACTAGTACATTGGATGTCGAGTTGGATTCATTTCGTCTATAGTTGATAAAATCACTACAGTCAAATAGGTCTCCTTCCCTTTGAATACAACGCTTTTAAAGATTGAAGATTTGAAATAGTAATGACTTTTTCAATCTCCAGTCTGATTTTAATAATGTTGCTCTCATGTAATAACAATAAATTATATTACTTATATTTATGTAAATGTAAATATAATAAATAGGGGAGAGATCAGTTCGGGTGTAACCCACACTCTCGCGATTTGCAAGGGATAATGACTGTATATCGCGTTAGGATTTTACTTCGAAGTATTCTCTCTTGATTTTTATTGGCTTATATATAGAACTAAACCGATTTCATTCAAGCGGTGAACCTCATGATGATTAGACAGCAAATATATTTAATTCAGTAAAATATCACTTAACACCACTACAACAACGCTCTCTATATTTCCTTGTGATATTCTCTATGGCAAACAATAATTTTGCTAAGGCACAGAGGTCCTCATAGTCGGTATTTCGTGTTTTAAAAAGTTCTGATCCAAAATCGACCACTTTTAGACGGGAGCTACCACATCTCGTAAAGACTATTTCGACAAGGTTCTTATTTAATATTCTTTAGTGTTTACAGCACTTGAGGTACTATAAAAAGCAATGAGGATGGGAAGTAGGCCACCCATTTTCCGACGATAAGGATATCAGGTTAAAATTATGCACCAATTCTTTTGAATCGGTCGAATAGCTATTGAGGTATGGGGTTTTACTCAAAACTGGCTCTTAAGCACTATCTTGGCTGAGAAATTTAATGTTACTGACGAATTTATTTGCGAAAAAACGTGATAATAATCAAATTTCACGTATTTTCACGTAGTATGTGGACGAACTAGAAGAAGTTTCTGTCAGCAAATTTGGTACAAGTAAATATAGCCTAAATGATTTGTAAGTTATTTAAGTATGTACACTGAACTTGGTACGGACCGCGGCAACGCCCACTTTAAACTATTTAAACACTGCAGATTTCCCTTCATGAATTAATGTTTTCACCCTTAATATGTGACTTAGTTTAATGTCTTCTTTCGCTTAACCGCGTGGGCTTGACAATGGCGTTGGCAAAAATTTATGAATTGTTCTTCGAATTGCTTCCGCATCCAGCATATTCTTCAGAATTAGTCTCTAGCAACTTTTTCTTGTTCTCAGATCTCAAAAGAATGTTCGCTGTTAAGAAATTTTCATTGAATGAAAAGGTGATAGCCGAAACTGAGGTTTATTTTGCAGCAAAGGACAAGTCATATTACAAAAATGGTATCGAAAAGTTGAGGGGTCGCTATAAGTATAATATATTGTATAAAAAAAACGAGTTTTGCCAAATAAATGTGTGTGACTATGGTAGGTCGGGGACTTCTCAGTAGACCTGTTACAATAATAGATTCACATCAAAGAGACGGTTAAATTTCAAGTAACATTTTACCACATACAATTTGTGTTTGAATTTTAAATGTCAATATTTATACGATACTAACTTCCCTCAATTGTTTTTCCTTTTCGGAACCTCTCGACTAACACTTGAATTATGTCATATTAGAGCTCAATTGGATTTATAAATATTATACTACGAATAGTTCGTCTACGAATATAGAGAAGTTTTGTTTTCAGTCTTTTTCAGACAATTTTTTTTTAATATGTCTCTGCCTAAGGTCCATGCTCGTACTTCAAGTAATATTTTAACAAAAACGAATTAACGAAGTCGGTTTAGCTATTCTCGAGACTTGCGCTTACCAACACATGCAGTGGTTCATTTTTATATACTTCTTTATTGGCGTAGACAATACGCGGTTATAGCCGGCATAGAAGGGCTCTCATCAGAAGCTGTTTTCTTCCTTTCATTCGGTCCAAAACAAAGCACACAACTCTGGGGAGGGGATGTTTTGCCTTCAAACGCATGTTTTTTGGTTACCCAGAGGAATTTTTTCTAAGACCGGAAGTCATGAGCTGATTGAGCCATATGTGAAAGAATCGTTTCGGACCAATCTAAAGTGAATGGCCTCAGAGAACTTGCTTACGCGAACTACGGCTCCATCCTCCACTTTACTTTATATCATAGATATATATTCTCAATTATTATGAAATCCTCTTCAAAAATATTTTAATTTTAATTTTTCGAAAATTTAAATCATTTGAGACATATTAAAATGAAAATCTAGCTGATTAAATTTTTTTTAAGATAAAGAAATACATTGCTCGTCAATCAATTTGAATTGAAGATGCGACACTTCTCAGCAGCTTTTCATATCAAAAAATATCAGCTGATTACATTAGAACTTATGTTTCAGCTTGTATCTATAGTATATGTCAGAAGTTGAGTGATGACAGCTTTGTTCGTAATAAGCGAACTGCAGTCTGCCAGTCTGTCACACAAACTGCCTGACAGTGACAACTACGAGCACTTAATAAGCAATATAAAGGAGTGAAAAGTCGCCACAACGCCAACACAAGAAGTGAGTGTAAGGCTAACGCTTGGAATTACAAAAATACACATTACTGTGTGTTTGTACCAATACTTATTGGCCACACTGTGTCAATGCAATCAATTTCCAATTAAGACACATCAAGTAATCCACACTAAATAAATTCGCAATTTTTATGAGATTTCAATTTCGATTTAGCTTTCGATTTCATGCATAACATTTTTATTTCTTTTTTATTTTTTTCACTGTTCTACTTTTACTCAATTCCATCGTGTCGAACATAACAAATGTGGCGATCAAAAGTGTATGCTTTTGCCATTTGTCTACCTCAAAGAGGATTTGCCCGCCACACAAGCGCGAACAAAGCGCACAAAAAGCCAAAACGTTGCCAAAAACAAGAGCAAGAATAGCGCACGCAAAAAACAAAAATACGAAAAAACAGCATAGCGTTTACAACAACAGCAAGCGCCATGATGAATACCGTTTTTGGTAAATATCGTTTGCTTCACAAATTTCGTTTGGCAAAGTGCTTATTTTTTCCTTCACCACATGCTATCACCACCTACCAACGTTTATATTGTAGGTATCGTTATAAGGGTGGCATGTTGCTGATTGTGGGCGCTCAATGTTGCATGCCGCCGCACTCCCAATCGTTCAGCGCATTGATATGTTTCATTTTTGTACTTCAATCGTTTGACTGTCGAATTGTTTGGCGCGTTTTTGTTGTAATTGTAATTTTTTGTTGTTATTTCAATTTGGTATTTCTTGCCGAGGCGCCTGTGTGTGTTTACTTGGTTATGCCGTCAATCACAATTGTTGTCAAACGTCATTTTGAGTGGCTTCATTTAGCGTGCGCGCCTCTTTTGTTTGTGTTGTTGTTGTGGCTGCTGCCATGCTACAGTACAAACTTGTTGTGCTTGTGGCATTTGAGCGTGTGTTGTGAGCCACTTTATGGCAATCAGACAGTCATTCAGGGAGTTAGTTTGTATAAACCGATTGCGACTCATCAACAATGGATTTTTGGTGTATTATAAAGTGATATATGCTTTGGTGTATACACATACTTATACATACATATGTACTTATGTATATGTATATGTGAAAATTTGTACATAATGCAGGACGCTGACAGATACGCGATTACATACATGCTTGTACATATGTATGTATGAACTTATTAAGACTTTCTGCCAAATCGATACTTAGTCGTAGACACTCTTCGATTATTTCTTTTCATTGTGGGATTTCATACTCCTACTAAATATATTTTGTAAGGATTGAAGCAAAGAAAATGCGACTGCTTTACCTCTTATATTTATTTTTCCTAGCCTTAAATCAGGAGAAATCTCAAAAACTGTAAAAAAATGTCTGATCCGAAAGCAATACTCAAACCTGATTAGGCTCAAGCGCGACTTAATTAAGTATTATTCAAAAACTTGCTGTATTTGGCCGGCCGAGCTATTCAAACACGGCGGCGAAGAACTGATAAGTAGCATGCATCAGCTTCTTTGTAAAATATGGTTGGACGAAAGCATGCCCAACGATTGTGCTCTGCCCAATCCACAAAAAGGCAGGCCTCAGAATCTGCATCAACTACCGTGGGATAAGCCTCCTCAACATCGCATCTAAGGTTCTATCGAGCGTATTATGTGAAAGACTGAAGCCCATCTTGGAAAAGACTCGTGAAAATAGGATCGACACACACCACCTCTCCGACGATTTCAAAGCTGCTTTTGACAGCACGAAAAGTAGCTGCCTTTAAGCCGCTATGTCAGAGTTTGGTATCCCACAAAGTTAGTTCGACTATGTAAACTGACGTTGAGCAATACCAAAAGATTTTTCAGGATCGGTAAGGACCTCTCCGAGCCATGTCTGATACAGCTGATGGCGTACGCCAATGATATTGATATCATTGGCCCCAACAACCGTGCCGTTAGTTCTGCTTTCTCCAGGCAGATAAGGAAGCGAAGCAAATGTGTCTGATAGTGATGGAGGGCAAGACAAAATATCCCCATCATATTCATCAAACAAACATTCGTCGCACTCATGAAATGGAAACATGAAATGGAAGAACGACTGGCGCGCTGTTGTAAACTCGGCTACTCTACGCCAATAAAGAAAAAGAAGTTGTTATGACTCAATAAAAGTCCGCGTCCATCCAGCGATTAAAAAACCATACATGTATGTACTTATGTATGTACAAGTAAGTACATACGCATCATAGCAGAGACACACGGCTTGGAACAATACTTACGGTGATCTGTTTAAAAAATCGTAGGTTTTTCTAAATTTCCATAAATTTAACAATGTAAAATTCGGCCAAGTTACCCATAAAGCCTTATGTAGCAAGTTATAAAGTGAAGCTACATATGGTACATCTATGAGATAGCTAAGAAAGTCAATATTGGAGCTGAGATGCTAAACCTATTTAGCATAATAATTCGCGACCGCATTAGCTGAGCCCACTAAGTGCTAAGTGCTATTTAAAATCTTGATTCAAAAAATAGACATCCAAGCCATTAGGTCAGTCAAACTAGAAAACGAAAATTAAGCAAGAGCAAAGAATATAAAATGCTATCAATTAAAACCGTTCAGCACTAGACAACAGCAAGACATTTTCTTTAAACATATGTATGTATTTCTGAAAAAAAGACTTACATATGTATGTTTGTACATATGTACTATGTACTTAAGTATCTATCAGAATGGAAAGCTTTGTATAAAAAAATAATCGCAACTATCGGTGATAGAAAAAATTTTTTGTATTTTGTTTTGATGAACAGAAGCGCAGTGCGATTCAGAGAGGACATAAAAGAGTGGGAAACTTTTAGCCTCGGCAGTTTCACAATAGAGGCCTGCGTGTGTCGTCAAAAATGCACTCTACCTTCCTACCTCCTTAATTACCTAGACGATATATTGTATGTACATACATACATATACATATGTACATATACATACATATATATAAAAGGTGTCGATTCTGTTTTTAACAGAACATCCGATAATATTAACCCATCCCGGTTTTAATCCCTTTCGTTCATAAAGTTTGGTTCCAGAAGCTATTAAACACCACATGTACCCACAACTAGTTACAAGCACTTATACTTCTAATGGGCAATAAAAGCTAACAGTTCATTTCTTTCGATTGTAGCATAAAAAAGCAAAAAATCCAGTAAAAGCGCTATACATACATACTAACTTATGTATGTATGCAAAAATAGTAAATCGAATACGCAATGTGTATTCATTTGATTTTTAATATTACGAAACGAATTTGCTAAATACCCTATAGGAAAAATAAATAAATATATATAAGATGCTTTCAAAAGTAAGCAGGACTTTTGAATTTAGCGGCCCTTGTGGCGCCATCTATATGTCGACTGGTGAGTTAGAATCTGCTATCTGTATCGATTATCCAGTGAGAATTTCATTAAATTTCATATATTGGAAGTGAAGTTATTGCGTTTTAAGTGTCAGTATGTTTGTTTTATCGGTGCGAAAATGAGTTTCGAACAAAGAGCCAACATTAAATTTTGTTTTAAAATTAGTAAAACTTTTACCGAAACGTTTCAATTGATGAAACAAGTTTATGGCGATGATTGCCTATCCCGTAGCAGAGTGCAACGTTTTCAAAGTGGTCGTGAGGACATAAATGACGATCAACATGTGGGTCAATCAAAATCCGTGATCACCGGAAATCCCATCAAAAATCAGCTGAAATCATCATTGAAATTTATGGAAATGGAATTGAACATCTCCAAAACATCGATTTATCGCATTTTGATCGAACATTTGGGCTTACGAAAGGAAAATTGCTCAGAATCCAACATTCGAAGGACATCATTGTGACCGATTATTTGATTAAAAATCACATTTTAACCATTAACCACTCCCCGTATTCACCTCATATGGCACCGTGTTCTTCCTTTTCGGAAAAATGCATTTGCCCGTGAAGGAAAGCGTTATGCAGACGTAGAGGCCATTCAAAAGGTTTGCACCGGCATACTGGGGGCCATACCGGCCAACGAGCTAAAACACTCGTTCGACACGCTATTGGACCGTGCACAAAGCCGTATTGAAGCAGAAGGAGAATATTTTGAAGAAAATATATTGATTTTGCCGAAAAAACCATTTTTTTTTAAGTCCTGTTTACTTTGGGACACACCTTGTATATTTTGGTACCTAGATACAGATCAGCAAACCTCCGAGCATTTATTGCTACATTGGAAAATCGAATCATAAAGTCGACTGCCGGCCATTTACTAGAATGAAAATCACAATCAGTTTTTGGAAAAAATTTATTATTACGGTATACCTTCTGTTTCTGTGTTTCTGAAACAACCTCAGTTACTGCAATTTCTTTCCAGCAACGGTGTTAATGACGTCTACAAGCAGATACTTCTGTGTATTTCTAACAAATTCTTATACATATATACAGTGCCTCAAAAAACTATTTGGGAAATTAATTTTTTTGTAAATAGAACCCATAACATTTCTTGTTTATCTACATCATTTCACAGAGGAATTCGTTAAAGTTGAGGCAGCGATCAGGAGACCGGAAAAACTTCACAGTTGTGCTAAAGCTGTTATCGTGGAACACTTTGAAGAAAATCCAGGAGCTTCGGAAATCAATCAAAACTTCGCTCAGTATGCTGGAATACGTGTCAGCGATGAAACCGTACCCAAGACACTTAGTGCTACGGACTATAATGTGTGAAGTTAATAGAAAAAACGTTTGAAGTTCGCAAAAACGTATTTAAATCATATTATAGAGTTTTGGTCAACAGCAATATTTATGTAGTAACGATACAAAGTACAACATATTTGGATTCGATTGTGGCAAGAAAGTGTGGCGAAAAGGGAATTCCAAAATGCGGAGGAACAACACAATATATTCGGTTAAGCATGTGGGTGGAATGGTACAGCTGTTGGCTGTATGTGTGAAAACCAAACGGTCTCGGAAACATGCAGTTTATTAATGATAAAATCGATCACCGGCAATGTATAAAATAAATAAATGAGGATTGCACCGCGACCTAGGGTCTATTGTGCCCTTGGCAATGTATTCATATATAATACTAGCTGTTACCCTGTGCGTTTAGCAACACCTAAATCGATTAAAACTCTTAAGGGTTTTTACTTTGAGTTTTATTTATTGTTGTAAAACTGTTACTTATTTATAAAACATTTATAAAACATATTGGTATACAACATTTTTGGTTTTTCCACCTGGCGCGTAAATTAATAAGCACCATGGTGTTCCCACTCTCGAGCATGCGACGAACAATTGGCCGTGGGAGAAGCACGGTTCTTCCAAATTGACGCCGCACACTTGAAACGTTTGCCCTTGCGATTTGTTGATGATCATCGCAAAGGCAAGACGCACTGGGAACTGCAAGCGCTTAAATTTATACGGCATATCCGTTGGAATCATGGGAATGCGTGGTAAGAGTACAACTTCACCTGCTGCCTTGCCATTTAGTATTGTTGCTTCAATCAAATTTGGCCACAATTTTTGACTGAAAGTCGTGTGCCATTAAACAAAGTCGGTGGCTTCAGATTTTGTAGAAGTATAATGGGTGAACCGACTTTCAGGACCAAACGATGCGGTGGGAGACCGGGGGGATCCAAAGAATTCAAGAATTCAGTTGGATAATTGACTACTTCATCTTGATTTAAAACGCTATCAATCGATGTACATATATGTTGTAGCTTCTCCTGGCAGTTTTTCTTGAATGGCAAAATTGATTTCGTTGACGTGTACATTTTTCGGTGCCAATATTGCGCGTTCACTTAAATAATCGTGGCGTTGATAGTGTTGAACAATATTCGGAAATACACTTTCAATCAATTCTTCTTTCGATTGTAAAAGTGGACAAAAGTTGTTCGGCAATGTGATCAAACCGGTATCATCGATTCTATTTTGCCTTCGCCAATGTCCAACAACTGCTTCGAAAACGCCGCTACGGATCTATCATTTTGCAATTGGACTCGCATGTTGATAGTAAGAGTCAGCCTTTGAACATGTCTCCACAAAACTGACGATTTTAAACATGCGTTTATTTCGTGGGCAGGAGTTGATCGAGGAATGACTGACAAAGTTTGCCGAAAATCGCCGGATAATATAATATATAAATAATAATATATAATATATAATGCTCCGCCAAAAAGTTGTTGCTTTTGGCGTAAATCTTGCATTGTTCTATTGAATGCTTCTAATGACTTTTTGTTAGCCATTATGCACTCATCCCATAGTACTATTCCAGCTCCTCGCAAAACTTTTGCCATTGTTGAATTCCTCGATATGTTGCACGTTGGTGTTTCAACGACTTGGATGTTCAACGGTAATTTCAACGCAGAATGTGCTGTTCGGCCGCCATCAAGTAGAGTAGCAGCGATGCCTGACGAAGCAATTGCCAGCGCAATTTTCTGCTGTGACCGTATAGTAGCAAGAATCAAAGAGATCAGAAACATTTTCCCTGTACCACCGGGCGCATCCAGAAAGTAGAATCCACCGGCGTTATTGTCCACCGCTCGTATAATCTTATCATTTTTCTGCTGAATATTCAATATGGTAATGTTAGCTTGTATGAAAGCACGCAATTCATGTTGTTCATGTTGAAGCTCATGGTCAAGCATATCAATCGCTGAACGATTGGGCGCAGTTATGCCAAGTTGCGCTAATGCCTTATTCGCAATTGTAAGGCACAGATCTTCAACCAATATCAAAACATCATTATACATTTGTAATGTATATAGCAAGTCTGCGTCCGATGCTCGACTACGCGCCAAAATTAATAAGTCCTCGGTCATGCAGTCTTTGTACTTATTCTACAGTTCTTGCGGATTTGACGGAAGGCATGTAGATATTATTATGGCGAATAGTACGCGTATTTGTTTTGGATGAGATGTGAGTGATGCGTCATGAAGTGCGGTGTCCCAATGCATATCATCTTCTAACAAATGCAATCGCGGACATGCTTCACGATACGTCGCACACAACTGACCGTTTCAAATCATCAAATGATCTTGGTCCGCGCACGTTGACTAATAGCAGACGCAAATAGAAACATTCGGCGTTGTTCGGATGGATGGTGTAAATGCGTCTTATGGCATCGGTTTTACCGACATTTGGATAACCGTCAACACGCTCCCCTTGCTTTCGTCGTTGTTTTCGATGATGGATTCCAAGTGAAATATTGTGGTATTTCGGAATATAGCAATGTTCTTGTAAATTCATCGTTTTCACACAACTCGAAAAAGGTAGTTAGTGTTTTCCCCTGTGGTCGTGCTAGAGTATGCATATTTGAAGTACATAAATAAAAATTGAAAAATTAACCTAAAACTACATCTTAAACTATGTATTTTACCCACACACGCATATGCAATAAGACCCACCAACAGTGTATTTGCAAACCGCATGGAAGCACTTACGAAACAATAACAATTTCATGAGAATTTGTATAGGCGGGATGTTTAATTTTTTTTGTTTGTTTTTTTTTGCAAAACGTGCAATGATACACACATTAAATTGCTTATGTGCACCCTCCAAACAGACCCCAATCACCCCTGAAAATTTCATTGAAATCGGGCAAACCGTCTAGGAGGAGTATGCGAACAGGAAGTTTTGCCACTTAATTTTATATATATAGATAAGATAACTTAAGTGTTAGTGCAAATAAGTTCGGACTTTCCGGTAATTACATGTTTGAACAGGACATCACCCCAAAAGATTTGAGAACGCTCTTCAGTTTCCGGGTTCTCAATCCGATTGAAACATGCTATCCGCAAACACAATGCTACATCCAACACAGGCTTTCAAGAATCAATTATCAACGGATGAGGAGAAATCTCTGCAGAGCGCACAAAAAACTTTCCTTTTCAATGCCAAATAGTTAGATTAAAAGATGTGATAAAGATGGATACGCTACCCGATTTTAATTAAATCTATTATTATCTTAACCAACTTCATTTTAAGGCTACCATGAGTAATTTTTAATTTTGGCTCCCTCTCAGATAAACTACATAAGTACTTATGTATAAGAACTTTTTAACCATCTGCTATATAGCTTTCGACCGAACAGATGTTCTCTCTTACCTAATATTTTATAACTCCTTTTTTCACAAGTGTTTTAGAGGCAGACCATTGTTCACAAAATGGTTGTTCCAACAACGTTTCTTCAGAACTTAATCTTTTTAAGATATTTATTTCCATCATCTTCCAAATAAGCTCCAAAGCCAACCAATTGATCCCTCGGTGTCAGTGATCTAATCGTTCTCAACTCGGTCAATTACATATATAACCTGCTCCAAACTAACTAACTTTGAACATTTTCTTAAGCTGTCCAAATGTCTATTCGCGGTCCGTCAACACATAACATAATATTTCCCTACAGGGTTTTATTCACAATCTCGTATTTCTCGCGACACATGGTTGTAGGTGTATGTTTTAGACGATTCTCGTCGACTCGGTTCATGAAACTCATTAAACCGTTATGTACATACATACATATGTACATATATCGAATTCATTAACTTTACAGCTCACAGCTGTTCACATCGATATTTGTCGGCGGTGCTTAGCGGCAAAAAAAAAGAAACAACAATTTTAATAGCAATACGGGGAAACAAATGCGAGGAGCTCACATGCAAATGCTAATGACGCAGTTAAGAAGCGTCTTGCTGAAATGTGCGCCATTTATTTTTCCGCCAGATTAATCGTAGGCTTATCAATTATCCTTGCGCATCTTGTACACATTTGGAGGATTTAATATTCGATTGTTTTGCGTATTCAAATCATTTGGTTTGTCCTTCTTCTTTATTATTAGCGCATGCTGACCCTTATACCATGTTCAGACCGACACTTAATCACACGATTTCGGCCGTTGAATGGATTATCCCACTAATCTTAAAAATATATCAAGATTTCGCCATACAAAAATGACAGTTCCTGAAACTGATCCTCGCTAAATCTCTCTGTGCGACTCTGATTTTGCGCAATCTACTTGTCAACACTGGAAATCTGTTACATTATCACAGCTGATTTGGACACTACAAAGGGAAAAAAATGTAAACAAACAAATTTTTTTTAAAGCAATGAATCTAATTTCATCTGAAAATCGACTTAACAAATGAAAAAATGCATCCATTATTTCTATTATATGGAAAATATTAAAACAAACCGTCTTTTTATTTCAAAATACTATATGACAATATTTACTTTTGATAAATATTAAGCGATGTGAATTCGTGAATGACAATAACAGCTGTTTTTTGATCTTTCTAACGGCAGTGAGAACAATGTTGGGTTATGAAATGCTTAAATATAATCTAATCTTTTAAATTTTCGGTCTGAACATGGTATTACTCGCTGTTCTCAGAAAAGATTCAAATTTCGTAAAGCTTTCAGTTCTTACCTCCAAACTGAACAGTATGAAATGTAAATCTAGTATTATTTCAACTCGATCATAGACTTTAAATAAAGAGCGAAAATGCCTCATTAGCGGATAGCAAATTGTTGAAAAATTTTCAAAATTTTTAAGGTGCAGTGAATCAATTCAAACATCTACATTTGGGTATACGAGTTTATTGCTCCAAAATTGATCTCATCTCAAAGATTTATGAAAATAGTGTTTTACATATTAACAATTATTGTCTCATGTCTAGTCGGAAATTTCGGACAAAAATAAAGTGGGACAGTAAGAATAATTGGAGTCATCTTAACCATATTTACAAAACTAATATTTTTAATATTTTGTATGATATCCTTTGGCATCAATAACAGCCTGGTCATGGAATTTACCAATTTTCTGGTCATTTTTCAGGAATATTAGACCAAATGTCTTATGAAGTCGTTTTTATTATGAATAAGTATTTTTCTTAGTTCAGTTTCTATATGTGCCTACAAATGCTCTATCAGATTTATATCCAAACTTTGCAGTGGGTGTGGAAACACTAATTTGACATTATAAGGTAGCCACTGCTAGAGGCCCAACGCTGAGTGTTTAGGATTGTTATCATGCACCAGATAAAAACTACATGGAAGATCCAATTTCGTTGCAGTTTCGGGCAGTTGTAGTTTAAAAATACATACTTACATATCTAAATACCGATATTTAGTCAAGGCCTTTTGGCTCTTTAGCTGCCTTTGTACCCCATATCCTTCGTGAAAAAGACCCGGTTTGCAGAAGAAAAAATCCTTTTCCATCAGGACAATGCAACCGAGTCACAAGAGCATTTCGAGAATGACTAAAATTCATGAATTAAAGTTCGAATTGTTGGAGCATCCGCCGTATTTATCAGATTTGGCCCTCGCGACTTCCATTTGTTTCCAGAACTAAAAAAATGTATGCATGGCAAGCGTTTCTCATCAAATGAAGAGGTCATAACGGCTGTTGAAGCGTATTTTGCAGACTTTCTGGATTTTCATTTCAGGGATAGGATCCACAGATCGGCGATTGTTGAAGCAAGTGTTCAAGGAGATTATTCTGTGTATTTTGAATCAAACGACAAAACTTATTAAACAACCTGGAACATATCATATGTGTGAACATAAGTACATATGTACATACATACATACATATATGTTTTAAATAAGTACTTATAATCAATACCATCGCTTGTCCCAGTTGTTTCTTTTTTTGGTTTTGTATGTACATACATGCAAATTAAAAACTCCGTTTAGTTTTCGTGGGCAATCGGGCAATTGGGTTCTTTATTTGTCAATTTTTCGTTTTCTTTATTACATTTTCTTAAATACAATATTTTGCTTAAGCCTTGATACAAAATATTAATCTTACATTCTAGTATGTATATCGAAAAATCCACTTTTGGATAGGACATATTTTGGACATTTTCAGATGCTGTGGGAAGATTCATCTTACAATCTATGAGTTAATTTTTGGACCAAAGGCGGACAGAATTGCAAACTTGGTACACATAATGTTACTTATCGGACTTAATTTTACGGACCATATGGGTCGTATCTGTCATGTTACATATTTATGACAGATAAAGAATATGTTCATGTAATGTGAACTGGTGGTATTAACTTGCATACATACATACATATGTACATACTTATGTGCTTCTTTTTTGTTTTTGGTTTGAAAAATCTATTTTTTAGTTTTTTTATATACTTAAGCCCACTTTATGAATAATCAAAACAAATTTTTTAACATTTTGTTTGCAAAAGTGGTTTTTGGACACTATGCCATATGACATATGTAGAATCTATTTAAAGGAAAAAAATAAAATATATAAATTTTAATTCAGTTTTAAAATTGTTGTTTTTATTGAATTAAAATTATTATTTTTTAAACTTAAACATTAGCAAACTCAAAAAATTATAAAAAATAAGAGTTCATTCTAACAAAAACTATAAAAAATAGGAATTCATTGTCAATTTCTGGTTCAAGAGTATGTCTGCATCTGTATAGTTCTCTGAAAAAAAGAAATAATATAAAACAAATTCAAATATAGAAATAAATCTATAACTTACCTCACTTTTCATGGTATAATCTAAAGCAATTTCTGGTCCCGTTTGGAATGCAGAGATGAACGTTACATTTTGCACACAAGTATCTGGAATATCCTTTGCATCCTGGTACTTTACATATACGTTTTACAGGTGTATACTCAGGCCAATGTTGAATACCATCGAAACGAATCGAACCTGAAGGTGTCCTTTCATATGAAGGTCTTGATTTCGAAGTTGATGGAGTGCTAGAAAGGTCTAAGTCCTCCGATTGCTTGGGTCTTCCTCTTTTTCGTGCGACACTTTGAACTGTCGGCAATGCCAGCAATCCATCAGCTACATCATTCCGGAACGCTAATAAATCCATTTGATCTTTTTATACTCTCGCAACAATGTTGCTAACGAGAGTATTATAGTTTTGTTCACATAACGGTTGTTTGTAAGTCCTAAAACTAAAAGAGTCAGATATAGGGTTATATATACCAAAGTGATCAGGGCGACGAGTAGAGTTCGAAATCCGGATGTCTGTCTGTCCGTCCGTCCTTCTGTCCGTCCGTCCGTGCAAGCTGTAACTTGAGTAAAAATTGAGATATCATGATGAAACTTGGTACACGTATTCCTTGGCTCCATAAGAAAGGTTAAGTTCGAAGATGGGCAAAATCGGCCAACTGCCACGCCCACAAAATGGCGGAAACCGAAAACCTATAAAGTGTCATAACTAAGCCATAAATAAAGATATTAAAGTGAAATTTGGCACAAAGGATCGCATTAGGGAGGGGCATATTTGGACGCAATTGTTTTGGAAAAGTGGACGTGGCCCCGCCCCCTACTAAGTTTTTTGTACATATCTCGGAAACTACTATAGCTATTTCAACCAAATTCTACAAGTCGTTTTCTTCAAGGCATTTCATATACAGTTCAAAAATGGAAGAAATCGGATAATAACCACGCCCACCTCCCATACAAAGGTATTTTCATATTGAAAATACTAAAAGTGCGTTAACGGACTAAAAAAATCCGTCAGAAACCAGCTAAATTTTACGGAAGAACTAAAGGAAGCTCACAATCTTTTTTTCAATAAAATTTGTAAAAATAAACAGTGGCGCTCGCCCACTTGGTGGACCAAGAAGAGCTACTAGACCGATTTCAAGTGAAATTTGGTATATAATATTTTTTAATCCCTGCATGACATGGCTACGAAATATTTTGAAATCATTTAACCCCGCGCCTTCTTCCAATATAAAAGCCTCTCCGGTTATTTTGAATTCCATCTGATGCCTTCTGTATAATACGAGTATAAACATTAGGAACCAATGATGATAGCGGAATAAAACTTTACACAAATACGGTATTTGAAAAATATATAAATGAGGGATATATGAAATCTCGATTATCAAACCAAAGTATAAAATCGTCGGTGACACTCCGAACTTTCATCTCAACAAGGTTTTTTCCAGCTTATTTGTTTTCTTATGTTATTACTTCCGCAATCACTTTGTTTTAGAAATTTAACAGTTGCATACTGCAAAGTGAATACATTTTAAATGATCGAAAACCTCTGTGGGACCACTGGATTTTTGAACAAGGTTTGCTTTCCAATAGAAACTCGATTTTACAAAGACTAGGCAAAGAAAAGTCCAACGATTCGATCCTCCATGAATATGCTTATACAAATAATTTTATCTTCTTTTTCAACAAAAATCTTATAACCCGGTGACCTCTTTCTGTAATCTTTATCAGCCCATAAATGGTCGAAGCATATTCACAGCCCCCATCAAAAATTTTTCAAAACGAGGCGAATGTTTTGGTTCCTTTTTACAATATAAACTCAATCTTCTTCTATCTTTTTTAAATCTTCTTTTCTGGTTTTACTGGAATCTTCTTTTCAACACCTCCTGTTTCCCCATATTCCCTTTCTCAGTGAATACTTGACGACATTGACTGATTTCAGCGAATTATAATACACGGTAAAATAGTTATTAAAAAAATATCTTGTGGTTTTTATTTTCCGAATAGATAAATGAATAACAAAGAGCGGAATCTCCAATCAATTGTAATTTTTCTGAAGGCGTATACAAAAAGCTTTATTTACGGTTGTTAACAGATTTCAAAATATTTTATTCCCATTTTTGAAATCACCAATATGGTTCTTTTCCAAATTTGCATGGAATTTCATTTTTTGGGTGCCTTCCTTTTACTTCTTCCAATTTAGATTTTAACGAAAAATTTGTCGGTTGAGTTCCCTTATGCAAACTTAGACTTTAACGGTATTATATGAAACCGTTTTTTTGTCATGAGTTTACGAAAGGCTGGTATTTCAGTAGCACCAGCCC
The DNA here is from genome assembly GCF_024586455.1 of Bactrocera neohumeralis. Taxonomy (NCBI): domain Eukaryota; kingdom Metazoa; phylum Arthropoda; class Insecta; order Diptera; family Tephritidae; genus Bactrocera; species Bactrocera neohumeralis. The sequence goes on along the minus strand of NC_065922.1, from coordinate 48,154,745 downwards.
AGTACATTTGTAATCGAGGATATCCGATTGTTCCAATAATGATTTCCAATACTATTAAAGTCAGAATCTCTTCTTTTTTAACATTAACAGCGGTTCCAGTCTTCATAAGTGGGGCTTGATTTGTTGCCTGAACAATAGTGTCAATAAAATCATATGGAAAGTACTTTAGAAAATATGAAACAGGAGTTTTTACATCTTGCTTTGGATAACTTTCTGAAAATCCTGAGATTGGAGTATTCCATTCTGTCTTTGCCCAGCTATATGAAATAATTTTTTTGAATGGTGGATCAGAGGCATCTTCCAAATCCATCAAATCATCTCCTACATCCAAATTTTTCTCAAATTGATTAGTATTCCCTCCGGAGTAGTTAACTCTTCGATCAAGAAGACATTGTTATTTCTATCATTTAAAGTTTGCAATAGTGACTTCAAAACACAATTTTCTTCTTCTTCCTTATCATCAAAATCAGATATATCTGAGTTATCAAAACTAATTAAAATATTTTCAATTTCTTCGGTGTTTAGTATATTAGGCATTGTCAACACGTCTAGTCAATATGAACTTATACAACAAAGAAAAAAATTTCCCTTGTGAAAAATCTAAGCCATATGGCATAGTATGAAATAAAAAAAATCGGGCAGCTCTATTGAACTACATAAGTACATATGTATGTATGTATATGTATTTCGGATCTAATTTTTTCCTAAATTACTAAGGCAATGTTTATCTACTAAATTAATTACAAAAATCTAACAAATTAACAATTTTATTTAACAAAATACTTATATAAAAGTATAACATGCTCTTTTTTTTGCAAATTGTGAATCTCACGAGGAACGCTTGCTCTCTGTAACATAACAATGTGTAGTGTCCATCAATCAATTTTTTTTTAAATTTATTTTATACATAGATAAAACTTCAAAGAACAAATAACAAAATTAAGTTCGGGTGTCACCGAACATTTATACTCTCGCATGATAAAGTGCACATATTATACAGAGAAGGCATCAGATGGAATTCAAAATAGCGTTATATTGGAAGAAGGCGTGGTTGTGAACCGATTTCACCCATATTTCGTACATGTCATCAGGGTGTTAAGAAAATATGATATACCAAATTTCATTGAAATCGGTCGAGATGTTCCTGAGATATGGTTTTTGGTCCATAAGTGGGCGAGGTCACGCCCATTTTCAATTTTAAAAAAAAGCCTGGGTACAGGTTTCTTTTGCAATTTCTTCTGTAAAATTTAGTGTTTCTGACGTTTTTTGTTAGTCCGTTAACGCACTTTTAGTGATTTTCAACATTACCTTTGTATGGGAGGTGGGCGTGGTTATTATCCGATTTCTTCCATTTTTGAACTGTATATGGAAATGCCTGAAGAAAACGACTCTGTAGAGTTTGGTTGAAATAGCTATAGTAGTTTCCGACTTTGTTATGACACCTTAGAGGTTTTCGGTTTTTCGCCATTTTGTGGGCGTGGCAGTAAACCGATTTTACCCATCTTCGAGCCAATAAATACGTCTACGAAGTTTCGTCATGATATCTCAATTTTTACTTAAGTTACAGCTTGCGCGGACGGACGGACAGACAGACATCCGGATTTCGACTCTACTCGTCACCCTGATCACTTTGGTATATATAACCCTATATCTGACTCTTTTAGTTTTAGGACTTACAAACAACCGTTATGTGAACAAAACTATAATACTCTCCTTAGCAACTTTGTTGCGAGAGTATAAAAATATACAATAAAGTATTTTGTTTATTTACATACATACATTGTATATGTATGTATGTATAAGTCCCAGCTTTTTCTTCCAAGCTTTGTAGAAATAAAATTTTGTTTACACGTTTTGCCTGCAGTCTATTTCGCTGTTGATTTACAAGGTGCGTTCCAAAATAAACAGGACTTGAAAAAAACACAGAAAAAATGTTTTTTTCGGCAAAATCAATTTATTTTATTCAAAGTAGTCTCCTTCTGCTTCAAAACGACTTTTTGCACGGTCCAAAAGTATGTCGATCGAGTGTTTTAGCTCGTTGGCCGGTATGGCCGCCAGTATGGCGGTGCAAGCATTTTGAATGGCCTCTACGTCTGCATAACGCTTTCCTTTCATGGCCAAATGCATTTTCCCGAGAAGGAAGAAGTCGCACGGTGCCATATCAGGTGCGTACGGGGAGTGGTTAATGGTTAAAATGTGATTTTTGGATAAAAATCGTCCTTCGAATGTTGGATTCTGAGCAATTTTTGGTCGTCAGTCAATTTATGCGCAACAAACCGTGCCCACACTTTTCGTAAGCTCAATTGGTCGGTCAAAATTCGATAAATCGATGTTTTGGAGATGTTCAATTCCATTTCCATGAATTGCAATGGTGATTTCGGTTGATTTTTGATGAATTTACGCACAGTTTCGATGGAATTTCCGGTGATCACGAATTTTGATTGGCCCACATGTTGATCGTCATTTATTATGTTCTCACGACCACTTTGAAAACGTTGAAACCACTCGTGCACTCTGCTACGGGATAGGCAATCATCGCCATAAACTTGTTTCATCAATTGAAACTTTTCGGTAAAAGTTTTACCAATTTTAAAATGAAATTTAATGTTGGCTATTTGTTCGAAGCTCATTTTCGCACCGATAACACCAACATACTGACACTTAAAACGCAATAACTTCACTTCCAATCCATGAAATGTCATGAAATTCTCACTGGACAATCGATAAAGATAGCAGATTCTAACGCACCAGTCGAAATATAGATAGCGCCACAAGGGGGCACTAGATTCAAAAAGCCATGTTTACTTTGGAACGCTCTTTGTAACACTTGAGAAGCCTTCGATAAAAGTCTTTCAGAAGCTACTGAAGTATACGCTATGTGAAATAATTTTGGAAATTGCTGTTAAAAATCTGTCCAAATCTCCAAAGAATTTTCATTTAACCGACCAACTGACGTTTTAAGTAAACTGATAGCTCATCGGAAGCGCTTTTCTCGCTTATATTGGATTTCCAATTTTTGTGTACTAATTTGTGGTGATCACTCTAAAAACTGAAATCTTCTAAAGTCCCGTCCGATTTATCTGAATCGGATTAAGTACTAACTTCTGTTATAAGCTCCTCCAAAGGAATATTGTCTTGGTGTATGGACACTATCAAATTTGTGTCTTTGTAAAAATTCAGCTTAAATCAGCTTATTTTTTTATAATTTTAAATGGTCTGCCAATCCTAGCGCGATCCTAGTTATTTATAAATTAAGAGACTCTTACGGGACTATAAGCTGCCTATCTGATGGAAAAATTATTAGGTGCAAGCAGCACTCTTTCATTCAAATACTCTTTAACAAACGTTATAAAAACCATAGTGCAAGTACACAAAATTTCCATTGCCTAACTTGCCTATATGGACGGGCCGGTCTTACCATATTCTTTAATCGAAAATGTTAAGTACAAAATCCATATTTGTGACCTGGTCTACGAAAAGGGAGCTAACGTGCGAAAACTAGTTTTCTGGGAAAAGCTGTTAAAAATAATCGTCAGTTTCTCGTTATCTCATTAACTGTTCTCCTTTTTTTGACACCTAAGCCCGCTTTCCGTGGACCAGGTCACATTTAAATATAAATTCACCAATGACCATATTCGCCTAGCGCAAACATTATAAGGTTTTTAATTGAGCCGGGGCGCCTACTTTGCATAAAACACCAATTTAAATTTCATCTGAATCTTTCCTTTAGAGTGTATAATCAAGAAGCAATTAATAAAATGAAATAAAACAGGGCATGAAAAATGCCGTTAGAGAATGACATCTTATGACCAAAAATTTTCCAAATCCAACAAAAACTATTCACGTCTCTAACTACCGAATATTTGGACCCCAGTACCTTTACTTGACTTTTGACCGAAAAATTTCGATCAATGTGTGAGATATACAATTGAAATTCCGACAGTATACTTTCCTGGTAGTAGTATTTCTGTGTATTAAAAATGAGTTTAATGGGGTCAATACTTCCCTTAGCCCCCATATACCTAACTCAAAAATTTTCGAACTTTCGGGTGATTTTATACCGCGTACGTATGTATATCGGCCAATATGTGAGTTATCTTAAGAGAGTGTTTTTCTTTATAACGGTGCCTATTTGAACATAGAATTAATAAATTCAGGTAAAACTCGCCTTGGACCCATATATGTACATACGTACATACTTATGTATGTAAGTTAATAGCCTTGTGTACCTGAAGGTACTTCCACGACTTTAATGAAACTGAAATAACACTCGTGATTTTGTTGCTCTGAGTATAAGATCAATTTTGTATATTTTTTAGGTCACAGTTTATGGAACTATCAATGGTTTTGCTAAAATTTGTTCTCGTTTCATTTTAAATCTTTATTTTAATTTTCTTTATAAAAATTTGAAAACATGACAAAAAACAAGAAAAAACGTTAACTTCGGCTGCACCGAAGCTAATATACCCTTCACAGGTCATTTCTTTTAGTAACTATATATGTATGGAAGCTATATGTTATAGTGGTCCGATGTCGGCCGTTCCGACAAATGAGCAGCTTCATAAAGAGAAAATGACGTTTGCAAAATTTCAAAACGATATCCTTAAAACTGAGGGACTAGTTCGTATATATACAGACGGACGTACGGACGGACAGACGTACATGGCTAAATCGACTCAGCTCAACATACTGATCATTTATATACAATATACTTTATGGGGTCTCCGACGCTTTCTTCTGAGTGTTACAAACTTCGTGACAAACTTAATATACCCTGTTCAGAGTATAATAACTGAAACTTTGCAATGACAGTTATGTTTAGAAAAAGGTGGATGCATCGAAGTAAGCAAAAAGGCTAATTGTCGAAAACACAAGATCCTAGTTCAATAGCTCTCCCTGTTCCCCCAAGAGAGCAATCCAAGAGCTCTATTTTGCACATTTTCTTCATAATTTGGTACTAAGTGGTTAGAAATTTTCGACTATAAACACCAAAATTTTCCAAAGTTATCACCTTAATATAATCAACATATGTACATACATATGTATGTATTTCATTATTTACAGTATTTGAGTATCATCAAATATTTCACCTTTCAACTTTGTCATATTAGTTTGGAAGTTTTTTACAAATGTCACAAAAACCATTCTTTCCACGTCCAACGCTTTGACAAACTGTTTTATTATTCCTTAGTTAACTTGACAATGTATTAATTCCTTGCTTAACTTTGAAAAACTAACTTCGTGTTAAAGTGTATCGATATTTTTGTATTATGGGCATCATTGTTTCTGAGTATTACTTTTGAAACTGGAGCGAGGTTTTCAATGTTTAAAACAAAATATTTTATAGACTGTAATTCTAGATATTTATAGATCTTCGCATATTTTCGTAAAAAAACTGAGTGTGGGGATGCCGTGATGTTTAATCGCGCGAAAATGGTGCGCAGAGGTCTAATTATAACTGGAAAAATAAATATTAATTACTAACAAGCCGATAATTATCAAAATATTAGATATAGAGTTATCTTCATAAAAACACACAAGAGCACATTCGATTTTTTCACAAATAAGGTCGTAATCTGGACACTTGAAAGCATCAACATCTGCTAAGATACATATTCTGGGCAACAAAAAAAAGTTTGCTTTTGTAGAGCTGCGTTGTTTTTTGTTAGTATTTTTCTCAGAACTAGGATACATAAAATACTTAGAATGTATATACATACCTACATACTTACATATGTAGGCGTCAACATTATGTAAGTACAACGAAAGTATCATGTTTATTGCTGACGCCTGTAAATGGCGATTTGTTTAAAGTGAGTTACGGCAGCGATAAGTGAAATTGGAGCTTCTACCGATCGGTTTATGTACATATTGTATGTATATTGTTTAAGCAATATAAAAGTCGATAAAATAAAAATACAAGTCTTACTATTATTTATTTTTATTTTATTTTAATGATTTTTTTTTTAATATTGAAAAGAATTTGCAATTTCAAGAAATTTGTTATTGATTTGCATAGCGAAAAGACATGGTTGCCATGGTTCGCTCGACCAGGGTTATTTTTTAAAGCGCGGCCGAAGGCCGCCAACGCAGAAAGGAGTACTACGCGAAAGTACTTCACTCACATAAATCACATATTACACGTATACATATGCAGGAAGAATTTTTTTTATAGTTAATATAGAAAAAAGAATCACGCGAAAAAGCAAACAAAGAAAAATTGTTAAAAATCCTACATATTTGCTGTTTAAGATGTGGCAAGGCTTGTTTTGCTCATAATTGTAAACAATCTAACCTTTACAACGATGAGTGTGCTAAGTGATTTTTAAATTAATAAATTTAGGAAAAATGTACCAAAATAAAAGTGAAATGTGAACTTATTTCAATGTTTAGAGTGTATATTTAAATATACAGAGTGAAAAACGTGAAAAAATTTAGTGAAACATAGAGAAATACCAATGAATATTTTAAAAAATAAAAGTTATTTTTATATTATTTTTGGATATTTCTTTTCTGGCGAAGCTCCCCTATTCGCACATACCCCATTTATATGGAAATTCGGTTTTTTTACCCCTCCGCCAAAGTAATCGGAATCGTGCCGATAAGTGCATGGGAGTATGATATATAGAAGCTCGGAATGGTGATATCTGTAATATTTTGAAAAAGATTCAGATCAAATGAGTCTTTAAACATACATATGTATTATGCAACACACCAAGTATGAAATTGAAAAATAGTATTTTTTCCATATTTCAATATGTTCTACCGCTATATACTAAAATTTAAAGGTTATATTTTAAGTGGATTTTGAGTTTTTGAGTCACAGTTTTCTAAAGGTAAATCAAGCCCTTCAGTTTATTTTTTAATACGTTTTTTCTCGAAACAGCATTTTTCCTGATGATCATGATCACTACCAAACTTTTCCGCATACTTTGAATACAGTTCTTCATAAAGTGATTTACCAGATCTAAACAAAATTTTGGGTAAAATTAAATTTTTAAACGATTTTTTTGGCAGACAATATCTTCTAAAAGAAAATTTTTACTTTAGACTATTTCATCCACGAAGAACTACGGAATCATTACAGCTGTAGTTGACCTTTTTTCGCACCGTCGTAGATCACACGTAATTCGAAAAATATGATTTTTTTAATTTGATTGTGTTTTCTTAAAATGTATTCATATGAATATACCATTAACATTTTAGAACAATTGAAGCAGTAGTTATACAAAACGCATTTCTTTATGAGATTTAGAGATTGATTAAAACTTCACTTATGATCGACGTTGGGCCAAGTTTGCAAAACTGTAACAAATTCTTTCACCAAACGGCAGATTATTAAGGGGTTACATGGGTTTCCTCGAGTAAAAACAGCCTTTTTTCAACAACTTTTTTCTTATATAAAAACTGAAATATTTTACTAAAACTTGTTATTGTTACAAATATGCAGAATTAACAAAGAAATTCTGAAATTTAAATTTTTGGAAAAAACAAGTTCTCAAGGCTGTATCTCCGAAACTCTTACTCGATTCAAATTGAAATTTAGGACATATTCTAGAGGTGTTGTAGAATTTAACAAGGCAAAAACCCATGTATGTAATCATTTAAGATACATAACTGGAGAGTCTAACTCTTTATAAAATACATTAATGCGAAGATTTTAAATATTCCAGTATTTCTTTTATTCAGTATCTATAGCAAGTAAAAAAGCACTAAAAGAGCACTAGGCCCTAACTATTTTCTTTTTTAATTCGCAAAAAGTGTGAAATCCGGTGCTTAAAACAATAAGTTGGCAACTATACCAACATAAACTTGCCGAAAATAAACAACAAACCATACTCCGTTGAACACATTCCATAATATAGAAATATGGAATCCACTTACATACATACATACATGCAAACATATGTATACGATAAACTACATAAGTAGATAAGTAAGTATATATAGCTCATGCAAGTGTTTATATTTGAGACATGCAAGCAGTGCTACCCAAACAGCAAGCCAACAATACGAAGCCTATTAATGTCGCTCAAACGGTTTGAGAACTCACGAAAGATCCGTTAGCGCGCTTCACTCGAACGAAGGCGAAATCAGAGCAACGCTTTAGTTTTGATCGGTACTTCTCATGTGACAGTTGGTTGACGTCGCTTGTTCTGTATAAAGTGTGTTTATAGTGCTATAAAAAATTTTAATTCGAATATGGTCAATGCTAAGCATCCATATGCTGGTGTACAACTAGGATTGTCAGACGAGGTAAGCAATGCAACAGCACCGCCACCGGTCTACATGGTGCAAGCTGACCATGTGACTTCAGCGCAGCCGAGCGGCAGCGGTGTACAGTTGATGTGTGAGCCTCAGTTGCCTAACTTTTCGTCAATACCCATGAATCCAAATCCACCGGTGGGCCCAGAATCTACACAAATACGCTGTCCCCAATGTAAATGCACCGTGAAGACGAATGTTCGATATCGTTCGACCACAAAAACGCATTTGGCGTGTATATTGCTTTCATGGACTGGGTAAGGAACTTATTGCAGTATTTACGCTTTACGTATTAAATATACATATGTACGTGTATATGTATGCATGTAATTGTTATGTAAATATTATTTTTTACAGTTGCTGTTGCTGTTTGCCGTATTGTATGAACTCGTGCCGAAATGCGAATCATTTCTGCCCCATGTGTGGTACTTTCATAGGCACATATCAATCCTAAATGCGCAAACGGAGTGAAGGAGATGAGAGTCCACCAGTAAAATACATTATCAATATGTATATGTTTATATAAGCACTGTGTTTGTAAACATTCCAATATATAAATAAAGGTCTATAATTCCATGCCGGATGTGTATTTACTTATGTATATACATATGTATATATGTATGAATGTATGTATGTATGTATATATATGTTTTTGTTTTTGTTGCGTTTCACATTCCAGCTCCAGCTGAAATTTTATGCTATGTAGTATACCAGTAGCCAGCATTTTGCACGGCGTATTATCATTAGTATAAAACTAATTGAGATAGCTTTCCTTAAAGTGGCCACACACGACACACAAGTGCGTTCGATCGGTATGTGTGCGCATGCGGTTTACTCATGTATAGGCTTGTGCGCATTCCGATCCATGTTCGCGGAAATGTTTGATTTTGTACGATCGGTGTGCGCACATGTGTGTCGTGTGCGCACAACCTCTCATATCGCCGAACAGTGAAGATCGCGGACGAACAATGGCAAGTGTTAAGTGATTTTTTTGAGGTTTGTTTGGGAGGGAAAGAAATAATTGATTCAAGTGAAACTTCTAGGCTTTGTAGTTATATATTTGAACATCGTTCACAAAATTTTTGGATACGAAATCTTTGATATTCTGGCTTTGGGAAGCAATTTCCCGATGCATCTCGCATGTGCGTTTTTCGGACGGCGGGCAGGATGCAGGTCGCAATTTCTATCGAAAACAAAAAATTCAAAGAGATTCATATTTTTTTAGTTTAATTTAAACTAAGAAAATTTGGAAAAAAAGTGTAAAATTTTAAATTTTATTAATTTAAAAAAAGTGGTTTTTGATCAAAAAAATTTTACTTTATGTTGTTTAAAAATATGTTCAAACTTGACTTTTCTTAGTTTCTTTCGTTTAAATAGAAGATAATTTTATGCCAAAGATAATAAACTTTGCCCCAATTCTATACAACGTTTAGTTTTTTCCTATCCTGCCCGTCAATTAAGAATAATCGTAAAAATGAAAAACCGAGAAAACGCGCTTCAATGTTTTCGCTTTTTGCCCAAGCGCTGCTAGACGCTCGGTTAATATTTCCCTTCTAGCTTCGATAATATTGAGATTTCCCATCTATAACTTTTTGGACATATTCTTAGACATTTTTTAAAGAGATTTAAGCAAAAAAAAATCGATTGTCTTAAGCTTCTAAAGCAGGCTCCATTAATAAAGATTTTATTGATCTTATAAAAAATGCATTAGCAATATGGCAAACGAAAAGTGATAAATCCAAAAATAAAATTGAGAAAAATAAAAGTTGGAATAACTTATTAACGAAATATAAAGAAATCGATAAAAGTGCTAAATGGATTTGTGTGTCGTGTATGGGCGAAACGAATTCACACAGATCGATCGCACATGTGTGTCGTGTATGGGCCCTTCTATGGGAAATATGCAGCGGTGTTGTGGAATCCAAGACAGAATTGCAAACTAATAGCGGGATTCTGTAACCAGTCTCTATTTGAGACATTTTGAGGTAAAGTCTCAATTTGTGACTTGTTACTATTCACTAAACAGTCTCTTGCGTTAGTCTCAAAATATTGCCTTAAATTTGAGACCTCATAGTTAGCAGGTCACAAAACTAAAAAGAGCTCTTGCCTGCCATTTTTAATATACTGAATAGAAATCATCAAAGATATTAATCGCTTGTCGTTTTTTTATATTTTGTAAGCAACTCAAACATGAAAGGGTTAAAAATAAATAAATTTCGTAAATATTATGAAACAAAGTCAAAATATATTTTTATGATATTTATGTTTTTTTACTATGTTATAGAAAGTTTAATATTTGTTATCGACATATTTATTTTCATTCAAGTGTAAAAACATCTCTGAATGATGAAATGTAATAGATTCTGTGACTGTCGCTTACAGAATAGCAAAATCGTCTCAAGTCTCAAAAATTGTCTCTAACTTAAAATCTCAAATTTAGAGACTTGAGACTGTATCACCGTACAGAATCGCACGGTTAAAACTATCATAAAGCCTCACAGTGGACGATTTATTTTTAAGTGAGCATTGCCCCTTGCTCTAAAAGGAAATGTATAGACATGCATATGTACATATATGCATTAGAGCGGGTCGACTTTTCTTTCTCGAAAATCGCGTATGCGGGAAATATTCTACGGATAATTATGAACAACTTTGCCTGAGAGACTAATATCTACATACATACTTATGTACTTATGTAAGTATGTATATGGGTTCAAAACTGTCTTCATGTCATGTCAGAAATTTTTAAGTTTTTTAGGGATCATAAAATTTTGTTTTGGCAGTTTTTGGGATATCCGAATGAAATTTACAAAGTACATACATACATACATACGTATGTGCATTTTGTGAAGATACTTCGTCAAATGAAAAAGTTTTCCGTACAAAAACTTGAGTTCGATCGTTCAATTTGTGTAACTTTTGAATGCTATAGTGGGCCGATAGCGGCGGTTTCGACATATGAATGATTCTTGGTGAGAAAGGGACCGTTGCAAAATTTTAGCTCGATATCTCATAAGCTGAGGGACTAGTGTGAGGAAATACAGGGAGACGAACATCGCCAAATCGACTCGTTGCAAGTTTTATACACTGATTATATCGACGCTCCAAATTTTCGACACCATTTTTATAATATGATTTTTCATTCGTTTCAAAATAGGCCTCCGTTTCGGAAATTACCTCTTTCTTCGACCCAATAAATATAATTCCATGAGCATCCTAAAATGCAGACCTTGCCAGTCGACTGTTGCGTTTTTCCACGCTTTAGAGCGGCTGATCGGGTGCTGTAACTCTCAGATGACTATCGATTGGATTTCGAAGTGAAGTGATGGAGCCAATTTTCATCCGTAATCATATATCGGCTCAAAAACTCGGCTTAATTACGCTTGATTATCTCCAAATACTGCTCCGAATCATCAACTCGTAGTTGTTTTTAGTCAAAAATGAGCTCGCGTGGCATACGCTTTGCATTTTGCATGCGTTCACCGTCTGGGATGCTCATTTCACCTCTTTTAAACTTAGCATACCAATCTTTAGTTGATTGTCGGGTGTCAAAAAACTCGTCATCAAGTCGTGCAGCTGCCTAAATGACTGTGTCCTTAAGAACCTGTGTATTTTAATATTTGACGGATGTCGCTTGAAGTCTGTCGCTCTCTATGTGTTCAGCACTTCACGCATACTGCACAGTTTTAATACACACATACTTATGTATGTATTTGTGTATGTACTGAATGTATGGTTAATAATGCCGAATACCTACAAATATTTCTTTATTGTTTGTTTTTGATTTACTTACATACATACATACATACATATGTATATTGCAATAATTTTGTAAGTAGGCATGTAGGAATAAAATGCTTAAGGGTGCGAACAGAGTGGCCGCTTGTTGCCGAGCCGAGCCGACTGACGCTTATTGCGAGAACCAATGCGAGAAAACTGGTACTATACAAATTAGTACAAATAAGCGCGAACAGGTCATAGTGGGCGTCGAGCTGGTCAGAGCGCAAAGCTGATTGAATGCGAGAAAACAGTTCCAAAGGGTATTCCAGCGCCGAAAACATTGTTTATTCTGCGAAAAGCTAGTTTTGGACATAAAATTCTTTGGAAAAAGTGAAATCAAAAATTATATGCTGTCATTCATCATTTAATGGCATTCTTGTTGAACTTTTCTTGAGTACAGTCGTGTGTTTTGGTTTATTTAAAATGAATGTAGAAGAATTAATAAGTGAAGTTTTTTCTCGGCCGGCTTTGTGGGATCAGAAAAATAAATGTTATCATAACCGTGTTTTGGTGGAAAAGCTATGGATGTCCGTTGCTTCAGAAATGAAAATACCAAGTAAGTTACATTGAAATTTAATATATTGTATTCATGCATACGAAATTACAAAATTTATCTCTTATTAATCTACCATTTTTGACACTTGTTTTATTGAATTCTTTTATGATTTTTTCCAAATGTTTTTTTTGCACTTCTTCTTTTAAATTTTCATCTAATCCTTCTAAATCAATAATTATGTTGTATAGAAGGCATATACATTTTACAATGAGTTCAGCGAACAAAGGATCCGTTTCAATGGGTTTCCATAATATTCTGAACCTTGCATTTAATAACCCAAAGGCGCATTCAATGCACTTTCTAGCTCTTGAAAGCCGGGCATTAAAATATTCATGGTCTTCTTAACGGCTTATCCCCTTAACAAACATTCTAAAAGGGGATAAGCCTCATCCCCAAGAAATACATATGGCACAATTTCTTCACTGTTTGGCAGACATGTATTTCCTAGTACAGGTAGTTCTCCACTTTTTAAAAGATTAAAGATTTTGGTAGAGCTAAAAGTGCCACCATCACTTTGCTTTCCGTATCCACCAACTTCAACCGCAATTAATTTGCAGTTGGCATCGGCAATACCTTGCAACACAATAGAAAAAAAGTGTTTATAATTATAATACATGGAGCCAGTATTTCCTGGACACTTGATTCGTATGTGCTTCCCGTCGATAGCACCAATACAATTTGTTTTAAAAATAAGTATGTACACATACATATGTATGTATGTCCCCAAAGTTATAGATGGAAGTTCGAAATATTTTCGAAGCTAGAAGGGAAATAGTGACCGAGCGTCTAGCAGATAGTATGTACATATATTAGCGCTTGGGCAGAAAACGAACAATTTGACGCTCGATTTCTCGTTTTTCAGGAGAGTTTTAAGGAGAGTATTATAGGTTCGTTCACATAACGGTTGTTTGTAAGTCCTAAATCTAAAAGAGTCAGATATAGGGTTATATATACCAAAGTGATCAGGGTGACGAGTAGAGTCGAAATCCGGATGTCCGTCCGTCTGTCCGTCCGTCCGTGCAAGCTGTAACTTGAGTAAAAATTGAGATATCATGATGAAACTTGGTACACGTATTTCTAGGGTCCATAAGAAGGTTAAGTTCGAAGATGGGCAAAATCGGAACTCTGCCACGCCCACAAAATGGCGGAAACCGAAAACCTATAAAGTGTCATAACTAAGCCATAAATAAAGATATTAAAGTGAAATTTGGCACAAAGGATCGCATTGGGGAGGGGCATATTTGGACGCAATTGTTTTGGAAAAGTGGGCGTGGCCCCGCCCCCTACTAAGTTGTTTGTACATATCTCGGAAACTACTATAGCTATGTCAACCAAACTTTACCGAGTCGTTTCCTTCAGGCATTTCCATATACAGTTCAAAAATGGAAGAAATCGGATAATAAACACGCCCACCTCCCATACAAAGGTTATGTTGAATATCACTAAAAGTACGTTAACCGACTAACAAAAAACGTCAGAAATCCTAGATTTTACGGAACGAACTGCAGAAGGAAGCTGCACCCAGACTTTTTTTAAAAATTGAAAATGGGCGTGGCCTCGCCCACTTATGGACCAAAAACCATATCTCAGGAACTACTATACCGATTTCAATGAAATTCGGTATATAATATTTTCTTAACACCCTGATGATATGTACGAAATATGGGTGAAATCGGTTCACAACCACGCTTTCTTCCAATATAACGCTATTTTGAATTCCATCTGATGCCTTCTCTGTATAATATATAGTACATTAGGAACCAATGATGATAGCGGAATAAAACTTTACAAAAATACGGTATTTGAAAAATATGTAAATGACGTATAATGAAATCTCGATTATCACTTTATCATGCGAGAGTATAAAATGTTCGGTGACATCCGAACTTAGCCCTTCCTTACTTGTTTCATTTTAACGATTGTTCTTAATAGACGGGGAGGATAGAAAAAATATTAAACGTCGTATGGAATTGGGGCAAAGTTTATTAAAACTAAGAAAAGTCAAGTTTGAACATACAGTATTTTTAAACAACATAAAGTAAAATTTTTTTAGTCAAAAACCACTTTTTTTCAATTTTTCAAAAATTTGTACTATTTTACACTTTTTTGTGGAATTTTTTTAGTTTAACCCTTTCGGGACTACTGGGATAATACATCCCACCAAATTTCTAACTTTCGTATTTTCTTTACTGTGCATGCGATTGCCTATATAATTAGTACCACAAACAGATTTAAGTGTATATTTTTAATTGTAAACAAAAAGATAGCGGTAAATTTCAGCGCGTAGACGCCACATGACAAAGTATTTCGCAATAAACGTGAAATTTGATCAGTTGTCTTCACTAATTTGCTGAAATCGGTCGAAATAAAAGCGTGATCAACAAAATTTGCATTTGTTTGCATAAAAAAGTGTTCGGTTTGTTACATTTAATTGTTTAGTGATGTTTTTTGCTGTTATAGGGTAAGTTAGAGTTCATTTTATAAAATTGGGACATATAATCCCAATAAGTTTTTTACGTGGGATTACTTGTCCCAATATGTTTTTTAGATGACGAAAAGGTATCTAACTCAGGAGGATATTGAGCGTAGTATGTCTGAAGAGTCAGACTCGGACGTTGATTTTGAGGACTCTGGGAGTGAATATTTGCTTGAGAGTTCCGAAAGCACTGAATCTGCATCAGAAACTGACGATAACATCAATGGGGCGGATAAGCCCACAAAAATAAACGACGATATACTGCCAGTTGCCCAGTGGGTAAATGTTGCTGCGGACGATTCTCAGAACTTTAATTCAAAGTATGAAATCCCAACTGAGAGAGACTGCAAAATCCTTTTTGATTTTGCTCACGATTGCATTGCATTTCCTTACAGTTTGTGCATTCGAATTGCTGAATGTACTAATCAGCGTCTGACAGCTATGAATCGT
Organism: Bactrocera neohumeralis; assembly: GCF_024586455.1. NCBI lineage: Eukaryota > Metazoa > Arthropoda > Insecta > Diptera > Tephritidae > Bactrocera > Bactrocera neohumeralis. Next base: position 48,139,218 of record NC_065922.1, on the reverse strand, counting down.
CGGGCTCAGTCAAAGCGAAATTTAACCGATGCTAATGAAATTTTGGTATTTCTGGGCGTTTCATTGATTATGCATTATAATAAGTTGCCATCTCTTAAGGACTATTGGAAGCAAAAATCCATGGATGGGAAATTCAGTTATAAAGAGGTGTTTATCACGAGATCGCTATTTATTATTGTCATCGAAGTTGTAAGTACATATTTCAATGACAGCAGTAAGCCCGCCGACAGTTACAGAGATTATTATATCTCCGATGTTGTGCAATGTCTGAAACAGACATTTGCAGCTGCTCGAAGTGAAATTTCATTTCAGTCTACTGACGAGTGCATGGTAAAATTCAAAGGTAGATCAAGTATGAAGCAATATATGCCAATGAAACCAATAAATTGCGGAATCAAAATTTGGATGCGATGTGACTCAAAGACAGGATACGCTTACGATCTTAATCTTTATACTGGTAAGGAAGCAAACGCTGTACAGTCTGTACCTACCACTCTTGGAGAAAAATTCGTTTTGAAATTGGTTTCTTCAATTCGTGAGAAGGAAGTTTGTTTAGCCTTTGACCGCTTTTTTACCTGAATTAAACTGTTAGAAACTATCCCATATCCCGCACTTGGGACATACATACATGCAAAACAGAAAGAATACACCTAAATTTGTCGGAAAGTTGGCAAGATGAGACAGTCAGCTTCAAATCAGCTCTGGTGGCATTTTGGCAGCCCGATGGTTGGATTCAAAAGAAGTCCTCTTAGCTTCGAATTGTCATGAGCCATCGCTTGTAGACGTTGAGAGGAAGCAAAAAGACGGATTGAAGAAGAAAATTAAATGCCTTAAATGTATCGGTGACTATAACAAAATTATGGGTGGGCTCGATTTGGCCGACTAAAAGACAACCGTTTATGATTTCAATCGCAAATCTCAAAAGTGGTGGAAAAAGGTGTTTTTCAAGCTACTAATGGTTAGGGCACAAATTCATGGATTGTTTATACTGAACATAAGAAGCAAAAGTTATCACTAAAAGACTTTCTTGTGCACCTTGCTGAAGCAATGATTTTCGAAGGAAATAAAAGGCGTGAGACGATGCCTCGTCGACAGGGAGGAAGAACTCCTAAAAATACTTGGAGTAGTTAATGGTTAAAATGTGATTTTTGGTCAAATAACCGCTCGCAAGCGTCGATCGGTGAGAGCAAATGTTTGGTCAAAATGAATTTCTGTGAATTTCAATGATGATTTCGGCTGATTTTTGATGAATTCACTCACAGTTTCGATGGAATTTCCCACGGTGATCGTCATTTATGTCCTCACAATTACTTTGAAAACGTTGAAACCACTCGTGGACTCTGCTACGGGATAGGCAATCATTGCCATAAACTTGTTTCATCAATTGAAACGATTCGGTAAAAGTTTCACCAATTTAATTAAAACAAAATTTAATGTCGGCTCTTCGTTCGAAGCTCATTTTCGCACCGATAACACAAACACACTGACACTTAAAACGCAATAACTTCACTTCCAATCAAGAAATTTTCACTGGACCATCGATAAAGATAGCAGATTCTAACGCACCAGTCGACATATAGATTGTGCCCCCAGGGAGGGCTAGATTCAAAAAGTCCTGTTTACTTTGGAAAACACCTTGTATGTACCTCGTGCAAACTTCGTAATTGGAAATGTAAAAAGCGTTATTCAAACGAAGCTTAAAGCCGAACCTTTGCATTAGACGTGATTGGTAGTTCTCACGCGGCGGTTGTCATAAGACCTGCGATACTGAGGGACGTCGCTTATTCAGGATAAAGTTTTATTAAGTGCTTAATGAAAACAAATACATAAAACGTCAGTGAATATGACCAATATTAAGAAACCGTATGCTGGCGTGCAAATTGAAGCTGATATCGGCAATGAGTTGTCTAGCATTACGACAATCTTTGCCAATCCAAATCCACTGGTGGGCCCAGAATCTACACAATTACGATGTCCACAATGTAAATGCACCGTGAGGACGAATGTTAAATATAATTCGACCACAAAAACGCATTTGGCGTGTACATTGCTTGCATGGACTTGGTAAGGCCCGTACTTGTGTACGCATATGTTTGTACGTCAATAATCATACTTACAAATATTATTTTTATACAGCTGTTGCTGCTGTTTGCCGTATTGCATGAACTCATGCCGAAATGCAAACCATTTCTGCCCCATGTGTGACACTTTCATAGGCACCTACCAGTCCTAAGTAAAACAAAAAGAGTGGAGGAAATCTTATACATATGTACATGTACATATGTACATATGTTAGTATTATATACACATTTACGGACAATAGAATAGAATCATCTATGGTAATAAATTTCCGTTCTAAAAAAGTATGAATTTGATTTAAGGGGTATTCTGGTCTAGAAACATGCATTTCAGGTAATTTTTAAAGTGTCGTAAAAAAAGGCAATTAATATTTTTACTGTCCATTTTTTTATTAGTTATTTGTTAATTTTAGAAGAGTACAGAAAAAAAAATTAAAAACTAAGAAATTTCAAAAATTATGAGCTGACGAAGTGGGGGGTCTCTAAAAATTTCCGCGTGACCATACCATACTTATTAATCTAGAATAATGTCGCAATGGCCGGAACTACGGAAAAGTGGAAAAAAAGTTTTTTTCACAAAATGGCGACTGCCTGAAAAAAAAAAGTTTTTTTGGATCACGTTTTCTGACAATTTCAAATTTTTTAAAAGTAATAAAAATTAAAATTTGGGGATGGGGCTAGTTCCAACCATAGACAAGCGTATAAAGAAGACTCTGTAATTTCAAGTAAATCGGTCCAGTAGAACCTGAGAAATCGTGGGTATCGTTCCGAAAAAGTCAGTCTTGAGAAAAACGCGTTTAAAGTTTCGCGTAAAGTCTTTTGTTCGATTAGTTCCGGCCGAACCAGTTTGGATGCCGGGTCAGAAAAATGCTTATATCTCCGAAAATAATTTGAATTTTGAAAAATGCTCTTGTACACATATTCTTGAATAGTTAAACTTTCAAAATATAAAAAAAAATCGATTTTTTTTTAATTTCTAGACCAAAATACTCCCTTAAATTGAACTAAGTTACATTTTTATTATTTACTTCATAACAAGTGCTATTGGTAGCAGTAAAAATATTGGAAAAAAACAATTCATAAATATTACAGAAACAAAGGTAAAAAATATATTTCAAAAATTCGAAGGACAAATAAAATAGAATCAAAATTTTTGCATTAAAAAGTATTTTTTTAAGGAAACTAATAGAAAAAATTGTTATTGCATTGTAGTGCATTCGTTATTGTCTAATACAGATGCACATCTTCTAGGCATAGACTTAATTAGGCTACTGAAAGTGTTCTGTGCAACAGAATACCTGACCTTTGTACCTGGAGATTGCTCTGGTCAAGCCATAACGTTAACACCCTGATCTGGAAACCATTTTTTGCAAGACCCGAAGTACGTTTCGGGTCGTTCTCTTGTTGGATTTGCCAAAATGCTAGGCGAATTCCATTCGGCACATGGGATTATGACCTTTAGATTAGGTTTAACGTGTATACATATGTCGGTCTGTGTTTTCTAGTATCCAAAAAATAGGTGCCCCACTACGATATGAGAAACAATCCTAAACCATTAGATTGCTGCCAAGGGGTTTGAAGGACCTGGTCGTGTAGCGGACGCATATTTCTTTGTTTTTTGGACGTCGGATTTTGCATTCAGACCATAAAATATCGAACCATTTTTTTTTTTTAATTTTCAGCCCCGCCCTAATTAATGTGTTTAGCAACTGAATACCATTGCATCTATGCCGTTTTCTCAGCATTGGCACCTTTCGGGACTTGAAGAAATTTTTGCACATAATTCTTATTGAATGGCTGCAGAGGCCTTAAACGGATCGCGCATCGACAATCATGCAATATTTCGATCGACTTCCGCAGTCATTTTTTGTGGTTGGCCTATTTTTTCTATCTTTTTCGGAAATTTTAAGGCATCAAACACAAGTTTTTGAGACATATTCCATATTTCCTTTTAAGTCACCAGTAGGTTCCAACATGCCTCTAAGACATGGCTCTATAGAGCAAGTAAATAGAAATACCAACGAAATCGCGAAAGAATTCGAGCACAGAGAGTACTGTTCGGCTATTTTTCTAGATGTAGCTTAGGCGTTTAATAAGGTCTGGCATGAAGGCCTATTATGGTAAATCAAAAACGTTTTACCTTACGAATTGCATAAAAGTTTGGAGTCATATTTAAGAAACAGGAAATTTACAGTTAAATTAGCGGACATCATATCAGAAGAACGAGTAATAAGAGCTGGTGTATCTCAGGTTAGCGTACTAGGCCCAATTCTATGCATAATATATACTGCAGACATTCCAACAGCTATCAGTATTGACATCCACTTTCGCGGATGACACAGCTCTAGTAAGCCATAGCAAATGCCCCAACAGAGCATCAAGAGTATTAGAGCAGCGCTTAACTTTTGTCGAAGAATGACTAGCCAATTGGCGTATAAATATTAATGAGCATTAAACAATGTTCTAGTACCCTAAGCGATTGAAGTAACTGATCTTGGGATTCACCCGGATCGAAAGCTCACGTGGCGAAAACATATAGCGTGTAAAATAACTTGCATGAAGTTAAGTGCATCTAAATTGGCTTTTAAACAAAAATTCTAAACTTAGCCGAGACAACAAAGTGCTGTTATACAATGCAATCACAAAACCAATTTGGATGTATGGCATTCAACTGTGGGCTACGATACAAAGGTTCCAAACCCAAATGCTTAGTACAATCACGGGTGCACCATGGTATATGCGTAATGAAAACATTCATAAAGATCTTGATATTCCTATGGTAAAGAAGGAGATAGAGGACAGCAGAATGAGATATATTTCTAAACTTTGCGAACATCCAAACCCATTGGCAAACGCCTTGGTAAATTTCTGCAATCAAACACGTCTAAAAAGAAGTGATCTACCGGCCTACTAGAGAGCAACGATCTACCAAAAAAGCTCAACCACATTCATAAGATTTAAATAAAATTAAGCTTTGAATACTTATTGTTAGGCTTTACAAAGCAGATACAATATATAAAGAAACATAAAAAAATATATATATTCCAAATGTTTGCAATTTGCTTTTACGCGTGTCCCATTCCATGCAAATTTTGGACGAACTATCTTTCCTCCTCTTAACAATAGGGGTATTCAGACCAGCCTTGTTAATTCGTTAGTCGTTATTCGGTAGTTTTTTACATGTATTTTGTTTTTGTAAAATTAACAGACTATCGTTCTACCGAGTACCGAACTATCCATCTGGCAAGCTTGATAATTGTTTCGTTACTCGGTAATATCACATCAGCTGTTCTCCCGCTCCTCTGTACATCAATTTAAAGTATGTACTTACCAGTAATAAATTTGATCTGCTCCACATAATTTTCAATTGAATGACTAACAATTTTTGAATTTGCACTTTGTTGGGGCATTTTTACTCTTTAATAAAATTGAATCAGCTGTTTCGGAATAAAATTTATCATACTACAGATGTAGAACAAAAAGTATGTTCACAGTTAAGCCTTTTAACGAAGTATCAACTAACGAATTACCAAATTAACAGGCTTCGGTCTGAATACCCCTAATGTTTTGTTCGACCAATTTTTTTAAATAAATTCATAATTGATTATTCATTCCACATATCTAATAAAGTTAATATAACTACTTAATACGCTTTTTAAAATCAATATTTTTCGTTTATGAAACCATTTCGCTATTGATTCAATTATTTTGTCACTAAGCACAAGGCACGCTGTTTACACTTTTTAAATTGCAGTTAACTGTAAAACTCGACAAAGTTCTTTTCCTCTTTTTTAAAAGTACATATTATTGCCTTTGTTATTATTTAGAAAAGTTACTACATAAAAAAATTTAAAAAAATTATACCGTTGTTTCAAAGCTAAACCTTTGATTCTATTTTATTGAGATATCAAGATATCAAGTTAGTTATTTGAGGAGGTTGGTAAAGGTACGATAACTTTATCAATAGTAACATGAGAAAAGTAAACGTACGCCCCGATTGTGTAAGGCTAATGGATTGTGGTATATGAAAGATACATACTTACATAAACACTTAAATTTCTTTCATTTATTTTCTTTAAAGATATGTCATGCACTATTTCAACTTCAAAACAAGCGAAATATCCAGCCGAAAAAACGAGGTTATAGTACGAAAATATCTTTTAACACTTTGAGCCCCGCGTGCCCCACCGGTGGACATTTATGTTTTGACGATTTGGGGCAATGTGACCACCCGTGGGCATAAGTGGATTTTCATTATGGGACATCGTGACCACCCGTGGTCAAACGTCGTGTTTCATTTACCGACATTGTGATCACCGGTGGAAACGTTCTGCATACATTTTCCATTGAAATAAAATTTGTTCGGTCCCAGGATGTAAGCCTTTTTGACTTGGACTTTGTAATTTGGTCTGCCAAAACCCAAAAAATAGTGATTCAAATTTAGGTTAGAAAAATTCATTTCAGGATTTAAAAAGTAAGAAATATATTATATATTTTAGATAAATATACATATTTTATTTTGCATAAAAATTTTTTTTTTCTCAACGAAAACAAGTCCAATTCAATATAACTATTCCAAAACTATTCAGAAATGTTATTTGGGATCTCTAGATGTCGATGGTCGCATCATATCCGCATCTGAATTTAAAAGTCCTGAAACAATTAATTCCTTGAATCGCGTTATATTCATCCTTTTTCCATTCAATGTATTAAAAATATGTAAGACGTTTACAATTGTGGTAGCAGTTATTAGATGGAACAGTAAACGTTTGTGCCATTTTACTGTGCGGCGACAGTAGGGAGCATACGCTGCCATCTTATCTGACAAGTCGATAAATGTTTTACCTTTGTTGTAGGCTAACACTACAGCTGGTTTGATGCATTCTCTTCCTTTGTGCAAAAAAGTTGTAAGTGAATCGTCATGTTTTGTAGTTAGCATTAATACATCGCGTTTGTCTTTCCACTTTAGTACTACTATTTTATTTTCGTTCTGTCGGGATGTTATTTCGCCCTTTTTTACTGTTGCTTTTATTACTTCTGGAGGATTCTGTTTTCGATTGGCTCTTAGACTTCCAACGAGATGGGTGTTATTTTGAATCATCTTGTCTGCTAACGAAACACTTGTATACCAATTGTCAGTGAAGAGGGTTATTCCTGAATTTAAGAGTCCATCCATTAGCTCAGTTACAACTGTTTCTGAAACTGATGTATCGTCCTGTTTCACTTTGCCTGTATAGACTTTGAATGACCAGGTGTAACCTCCTGCTACACAAAGTTTAAAAACTTTAATGCCGTATCTATGCCGCTTATTAGGTATGTATTGCCGGAAATGTATCCTTCCACGGAATGGAACGTTACTTTCGTCAATACACACGTGATTTTCTGGAACGTACGCCTCTTTGAACCTGGACTGGAGCATATTTAGAACGTCAGATATTTTGTGAAGGCGATCATTCAGCTTGGCTTTCGTTATCAGAAGTATGAAACATGGAAAATAAATGTTCAAATCTGTTTCTGCTCATAAATGTAGGAATTTCATTTTTATGCAGTATGTTCCTGTACCAATAATCCCTTTGTTGTGGTACCATCCAAATAATAATTCCAAGAAATTTACGCATTTCTGAAGGATCGGTATCTACCCATTTTGCTAGCCTTTTTGTCTGCGATTTCTTGGAGGAGGTTTCGGCTGCAATAATGTGTTGCGCAGCAAACCGGTTAGTTTCTGTAACAAACAGATTTATCATGTCTTCAGATATAAAATAGTTGAAAAAATCTGCAGGAGATTTTCCAGTTAAAGTGACAGCCACGTCAGGATTCTCGCCTGTACACATCGGGGACTCAACAAACGTCAATCGATCTCCACCAACAGGCCCCCATGTTCGACTATTTATCAAGTTTGCAGGAGGAACTTCTTCGTCAGGATCTTCACCCAGTCCATTGCTGTATCTTCATTATTATCGTCGAAATCTTCGTTATTAGATTCTGAATCAGAACTTTCAGAATCTGGCTCAAAGTCATTATCAACAAATGAATCATCTGAAAATCCTGTAACTTCGTCTACACTCGATTTTTCGAGCTCGTCAGCAATGTCATCACGTGTTAAAAGTTTTCTAGACATCTTAAATAAAATCTATAAAACAAATAAATGAAAAAAATAAAAAACTAAAAAAGATGCATACATAAAAATATAAAATTAGAGTATGCTCACTGGTGGCCACTTGGGCTCAATATGTATTTTGACATTCTGAGACAATGTGACCACCGGTGGTCACAAAAAAAACAGAAAAAAAACAACAAAAATGCATTTGGTTTATCAAAAGTAAATATCACAAAGTCACCTCAATCGCAAAAAATCAATAAAACTAAGTAAACAAATTTTGGTCCCAGCTTGTCAACTGAAGGACAACCCTTCGTCAGCATGCGGCCCACCGGTGCAGAAAAAAATGACCACGGGTGGGCACGCGGGGCTCAAAGTGTTAAATTTTTTGTGTGAGGTTCCCTAAATACTTACATATATCGTTCTGACACTGGCAAAATGGGTACAATCGGATGACAACTACGCCTACTTTCCATATAACAAACTTCTAAATTGAATATGATTCTTCAGTTTTCACAATGGAAGCTATTTCATATTGGTTCCATAAATTTTTGTAGACGGACTATAACCTTTGAAGGACCTAGATATCAAATATGTACTATATGGACATTATGGCTAATGCTCTACCGAACATATCGGCCAATCTGTCAGGTCTGGTATTGAAATTCGGGACAATATTTGTAAGATAACAATACGCCATTGTGACAAAAAATGAGTAAAATCGATTTAATACTTTCCTTAGACCACAGTTTGGCTTTATACCGTATATATCAGTCAATATATTGGGTAGTCGAAAAAGTATTTTCGTATTTTGTCAATAGATGTCGTTGCAGTCGAATATCTCCAGTATTTTATTGAAGTTTGATTAGAAATACGAAAGGACTTTTTCGACTGCCCAATGCAGTCAAACCTGGGTAAGTGAGAACTGGATTAGTAAGAAAACTCTATAAGTGAGAGTTATAGCCAGGACCCGTCATTTTAAGCTCCCAAAACCTCTATTAGCGAGAAACAGAATCCTCTGTAAGAGAGAGTCGTTTTTTCCTCATCGACCTGCGTAAGTCAGAATGCTACTTATCTATACCTCTATAAGCGACATTATTTTTTTTTCTTTTCGCATTATCTGTGCCCTTATACCATTAGAATTAATCTTGAAACCCACTTTACCATTGGAAGGTTTCGTAAAAGGCCCAAAAATAATAATACCGCTCGACGTTCGGAGCGCTCGGAGGGCACAACTCAAACTTTAAACGCGTTTTTCTCAAAACACATTTTTTTAAACTGGCGGACATGATTCCGGTCGAACTACTCAACCGATTCGCTTAAGTTTTTTTTAAATGTTCATAAAACGCCCGGCTATTGTCCCTATATTTTTTATAATTTATTGATAATGTTATGACAAAATTTATGTATAGAAACATGGGGAAAAATTAAAAAAAAAACGTTAATTTCTTTTTATTTATCAAAATTTTTTCATGATTCTCGTAGGGACGATACTTTTTAAGAATAAGTTGGGTTTTTGTGTTTCAGATGATCCAAACATGAGAAATCGTGTCCGCCAGTGAAACGCATCTCATTCACCCAGCCATTTCTCCGACTGATGTTATCAAAAAATTTCGAAAAAAAATTGTTTATACACTCCATCTATATCTCATGATATGTGAAAAAGTTCTATTGTAGAATAAAAATTTCTATGAAAAAAAAAATACCAAAAAACAGGCCAGATTACCCTACTGACCCCTTAAGGAGGAAGCTTCTCCCCTTTCTTGCTGGGATGCTTGTTTACCGCTACTCCTTCGTTGTGCGTATTTTGCCAATTACTTATGTATGTACATATATTTGCGATTTATTAAATTAATTGCCCACGTGTTGTCACAATATTAAGAAAATTAGTTTATCCACAACATTTATTAAGTTTTTAATATAGCACATTTTTCAAGTTCAAGGTAGTAACCACATCCTCAGTTCAGGCCACTAATTTTAAAATCGATGAAATAAATAATGAATGATGAAATAGAAAAAGCATACTTTTATACTATGTTCGGACCGACAACGAAAACGTGTTTTCGTGGGAAAAACTTGTCGATTTATCTATTTTAGGCACAAAGATCAACTTTTACGAATAAAATACGCTCTTTTATTTTCATTGGGATAACACACATATTGGCCGATATATGCGGTACAAAGTTACTCGGAAGTTCGAAAATCTGTATATTAAGGTACTATAGGTACCGGGTCCAAATATTCGGTACCTAGAGTCTTGAATAGGTTTTATTGAATTTTATCAGTTTTTGGTCATAAAGTGGCCTACACTAAAGATGCAAAGTTTTATCACGTTAAATTAATTCCTTCTAGATTTGTGTCCTGGAAACGAATCAAGTGGAATTTAAAATTGTGCTACATGAAAAGTAGGCGTGGTTTTTTTCCGATTTCGCTCATTTTCACACTGTGACATAATAATGTAAGGAAACTGCTACCCACTAAATTTTGTTGAAATCGGTTGGTCGGGTCCCGAGATATGGGTTTTCACAAAAAAGTGGGCGGTTCCACGCTCATCGTCCAATTTTCACACCAGCTCTCATAAGGCTCCCCCATAGCATCTCGGTGGTAAAATTTAATGTCTCAGACGTATTTAGTTATTGATTTATCGCGATTTTACTAGTTTTTAGCAGTACCATTATATGAGGAGGGAGCGGGTTTATCCACCGGTTTCATCCATTTTCACACCTTCAGTAGGAGTTTTTATAAGATTTTTACTCGGCAAATTGGGTTGTTGTTGCTTCAGTGGTTTAGGCGATATGTACATCAGACTTGGTAAAGGGCCTACTTTTTCAAAAATTTGTTTCCACAGATGCCCCTTGCCACTGCGATCCTCTATGCCCAATTGCAGCTTCATATCTAAATTTAGTGCTTAGTTATGGCACTTTATGCGTTTTCGGTTAATGGCGATTTGTGGGCGTGGCAGTGGTCCGATTACGCCCATCTACGACTCGAGTTCTTTTTATCTTCTTCTTCTTAATGTATCAAGATATCTTAATTTTTACTCAAGTTAAAGCTTGCACGGACGGACGGACAGACAGACAGTCAACCGGATTTCAAATTTTTTCGTCCTCCTGATCATTTATATATATATAACCCTATATCTATCTCGATTAGTTTTAGGTGATATGTATCGGGTGATTTTTTAAGAGCTTGATAACTTTTTTTAAAAAAAAAACGCATAAAATTTGCAAAATCTCATCGGTTCTTTATTTGAAACGTTAGATTGGTTCATGACATTTACTTTTTGAAGATAATTTCATTTAAATGTTGACTCATGTGGTTTCAACAAGATGAGCGCTACATGCCACACAGCTCGCGAAATGTTGTCTTCCAAAGCTGGGCCATTAGACTTTTTGACGTGCCCCACAAAAAAATAGTCTAAAGGCGTTAAATCGCATGATCTTGGTTGCCCATGCATCCCGAAAAACTGTTTGGTGTGGTTTTCATTGGACCGTATTTTTTCAAAGATGCTGTTGGACGCAACGTTACGGTGAATGGCGATCGCTATCGTTCGATGCTAACAAACTTTTTGTTGCCAAAAATGGAAGAACTGAGAACTGAATGGCCATTTTGAGGGAAAACTTCGGAGAACAATTCATCTCAAGAAATGGACCCGTAAGTTGGCCACCAAGATCATGCGATTTAACGCCTTTAGACTATTTTTTGTGGGGCTACGTCAAGTCTAAAGTCTACAGAAATAAGCCAGCAACTATTCCAGCTTTGGAAGACAACATTTCCGAAGAAATTCGGGCTATTCCGGCCGAAATGCTCGAAAAAGTTGCCCAAAATTGGACTTTCCGAATGGACCACCTAAGACGCAGCCGCGGTCAACATTTAAATGAAATTATCTTCAAAAAGTAAATGTCATGAACCAATCTAACGTTTCAAATAAAGAACCGATGAGATTTTGCAAATTTTATGCGTTTTTTTTTTTAAAAAAAGTTATCAAGCTCTTAAAAAATCACCCGATACAACCGTTAGGTGAATAAAACTATAATTCTCTGTAGCAACTGGTTGCAAGAGTATACAAATTCTTTTTTACGGTAGTTAAACTCTTTGAAATATAGTAGACGTTACGTAATATTTTTCTTCTTTAATTGTGGCTTGTACCGTATGTGCACTGAAATCGGGTGAAATTAAGAAGTTCCTAACAGTTTGAGGGTGGAGTTTTGCAATGCCAGCTTCCTCCAACTACTGAGCGTTAGTGACAGCGGATACTTTGTGTGTTCCTTGATGATACTCCGAGCAACTTTGCTTTCATCTTTGCATGCACATTTCTTTTGGCATTCCGCTACCATCAAAGTGGTTTCGGAGCCTATCCAAGTCAAACAAACAAATATACATACTATGTAAAATGTAATCGACTGTTCGTTTTTCGAATTGGTAATATGAAATCGGTACAGAACTAACCCTGCCGCCAATATAACTACTTGTATTGCATAATAGTTATATTCGATATTCCACTTGACTTTATCCCGAACATAAAAAGATATGGGGAATTTTGCTATGTAATAGCAATAATGTTAAAAACCAATATATTTAAGAAACCCGTTAGAAAAATTTGATATGGGGTCTTTATTTTCTGAGGTGAGTAATGTAAGTGAAGTTAGACTAAGTTTTTGACAGTGTAGTCCGTCTTATACACTATAATAGAAAGACTTTGTTCAAAATTTTAAAATTCTTAATTTATTCATTAAAAGCTATGTCCTTCTCTTGAAAGTAATCTAGCTCAGCCACAATTTACTTTTGCCAACGTTTTTCCATTCCTCGAAACAATTGTTTCAGCTGTAATTTTCGGATTTGCGTTCAATGCGCGTATCGATTCACGTTCAATGTCTTCAATTGACTTAAACAGTTTGCGGAGAAAAATTCGAGAAGAATCAATGCAGTATCGACGTTGCGTTATCGTGGTGCAAAAACCAAGAGTAGAGTAGTCGACATGGCCGGTCGAAAGGAATTCGGATTAGACCACACTTCTCCAATTGAATATAAATTTCAACATAACATAAAAAGTATATAAAGTACTTGCTCGGGACAAAGAAGGTCTTTTCTAATATTCTCAGCAGCAGAAATTTGATTCCACACACAAAATTTTAAGGAACTTCTTTATTGAATAATTTCATCAAAAAAAAAAAAAAAAATTGTCGAATGCACTTTATGAACTTCAGAAAGACAGCTTATGCTAAATACTAATGAATAGTTTGATGTGACATTTGGCACAGACGGCATTGACAGTTCCACCAACCTAGAAAAAAATATTTCGACGAATGGATTTTGACGCAAAATATAAATTATAAAGTCTAACTATTTACACATTATTAAAATGAAAAAAGTCTTGCAGTATTTTTATTGAATTTTTTTTTATTGAAATTGAAATGAATTTTTGATGACTCATGCCCAGCTCTTGACCGATGCTACGGCTGCTACTAATGCCAATTCAGCGATTTTATCGCAATTTTGACAGGCCTTCCGGAGCGTGGCGCATCTTCGAAAAAAAAACGTTGAAACCATCGTTGTGCGGTGGAAATTATCGGGTCCATAAACTGCACAAATTTTATTGGCGGCTTGAGATGCATTTTTGCCTCTATCGTAGTAGTACTGTAAAATATGCCGTATTTTCTCTTTATTTTGCTCCATGTTTGCGACGCTATAACTCACGAACGACTTAAAAGAAACGACAATCAATCAAACACGTGTTAGTGCGTGAAATGAGCTTTTTAAAAAGGTATAGCATGACCCGATGCGACGAATAAAACTAGAACTACGCGCTTTCAGCGCCAACTAGCGAATATACCGCAAGACTTTTTTGACAACCTATTATATTGTTCCTAAGGAGGAAAGCTTCTCCTTTTTCTTGCTGGGATGCTTACTTACCTTTGTGCGTATTTTACCAATTACTTATATCTGCAGTTTATTAAATTTAATTTATCCATAACCTTTATTATCTCTTTAATAGAGTACACGCTTTTTATTACAGGTTTATACAGTTCAAGGAAGCGGCCACATTCTCAGTTCAGGTCAGTAAATTTAAAATTGATGAAATAAGTGATATGATGAAATAGATAATGTGTACTTTTATATTGTGATGTTATACAATATTTCAAAGTTGGTGTATTCGACAGGTTTGAGGTATTCAAATAACTTTTATTGAATTTGAACATTAAACATTATATCAACAGTACTTGAAATAATATGACATTTCTAATAAAAAATAAATAAATTTCATTAAAGCATATGCCACTTGAATACTTTAGCACCTCTCTCCTGTCAGTGCGGCAAATGTTTATTAAAATTTCGCAATTATATCCCGGTGTTACATATGTACGTAAATAAAATTTAATTATAGTCCTGTCATAGTAATATTACTTGGCGCACTTTTGGTCTATTAAATGCGACCAATCATATATAAGGGCATATGAAATGAGAACGAAATGTCAGAAGATTGTTAGAGTCAAGCTGTTTAGACGTTTCCTCAAGTAATTTCGTAGTGAAATTTATTATTAGTGAGATTTTGTATATAAACCACAGGCTGATGATTTGTGAAAATTCAAAATAAGTTTGAAAATATTCCAAATTCTCATCGTAAAAGAACCAGAAACCTTCTTAATGTGCTGAAGACAGGATTAATCCGATTACATCCATTAAGTGGTTGTGTCCACTAGCAAGACAGAAAAATCGAATTTTTGTGATTTTGTGAAGAGCAATTTTATTTGATATACCGAATTTAGTAAACTTTAATAATCGGCGATTCATTTTGAAATATTGTAAATTCCCTTGATCCCATAGCGGATCTAAAGGAGAACCTCCGAAAGAAGGTCCTCCCCTCTAGCAGGGAGAAAGAGAGAAAAAAAAAATTTGCTATTAAAGAAGAATACAGGTTGTGATCATAGGGCTAGTCTATTCGCTGCTGATTATTCTTACGTGCGAAAATGTCAAGTCGATCGGTTAGGAAAAAATGCGTTTAAGGTTTTTGGGTTTTATTGATACGAGGCCTTCCTTTTATATTTCGGGATCAGAGAACAAAAAGAAGACATATTAATAATCGAAAATAGCTTTATTGCCTTTCAAAATATTCTCCGTTTAGATCTTTATACTGCTGCAATTGTTGAAGCACTTTTTTATTTCCAAAATGTGCCTTTTGAAAGTGTCAACCGCCTCTTCAGGTGTCGTAAAACGTTCACATCTTAGCTTATTTTACTCGTACGGAAAGGAAGTCCTTCCGTGCTAAGTCAAGACTATACATTGGATAACTCGTCAGATTGATGTTTTGAGTGCTTAAAAATGCATTTGGTTCTGTCAATGTAAAAGGGGTCGCAATGTAGCGATGAGGAGTGATTCGTCTTCGGCGGTTGGTTTTCTGATTTCTTCGAAGCTTTGGTCTCATACGCATAAATTCCCGTTTCATCACCTGTCACGATGTCTTAAACGTGTTTCGAAGCACCGCTATCGTTTTTTCTCGACTTTACGATAAAATTGTGAGTTGCCAGATTCCAACACTAGTGTTACCAAATACGGAATATTAAAAGACAAAATACTTAGTATATTTTAACTGGTCTATGTTCCAAATAATACCATTTGAATTATAAATTGTTGAAATTGTCTAAAAGAAGGCGGATAGAAACATCTTGCTCGTCGATATTCGTTTTAATTTAAATGAAACCAAATTTTCAAACCGAATAGGGGTTGGATAGTCTTATTATAATTTATTATTAGTTCGCAAAGGTTTCAGCAGCAGAAAATATTCCTCTAATAATTTCGAGGAGTTCTGAAAGTTTTTGGACGTATAAATTTTCGGGTCTATACCGACTATATAGATTTTATTGTTTGGGAAATGGTATAATAAGATGTTCTTCTTCACAATATGGTTAGGTAGAGGTCGATGGTAGGTAGCCAAGCGCAATGGTTTTCCCGAGAACAGATTCACAATATAATCCTTTGCCTTTGCTGAGCTTTGTTAACTCTACTTTAGACTAACCTAATTCTTTCTGGTTTGTATTTGCTTTTCTTGAAATTTCAAGCGGTTATGCGGAGTTGTGGTTAGATCAGTCATCCTCAGTTCAAGCATAAGACCAAAATTTTAAGTAAGTTTGGACATATCACATGACTCCCTCTTAATTATAAGAGAAGACTACACAAAATGGTGAATTAAATTTGACTATTAATCTTATTGGTCAGGATGTTTGTAAAAGACAGAAAGAAACGCCGGAGATGATATAAAATATATATCTAAATGATAAGCGTGACGAGCAGGTGGGGTCCGTCTAGCTGTATGTCTGTGTACAGCCGAAGTCTTTCAGTTTTAAAGATATCGATCTGAAATTTTGCACATTACTTCACCTCCTGTTCACCGTCAGACCACTATAGCATATAGCTCTCATACAAACTGAACGATCGGAATTAAGTTCTTGTACGAACCTTTTGCATTTCTGAAGGGTATAATAGCTTCGGTGCAACCGAAGTTAATATTTTTTCTTGGAAATCTCTAAGCATCGAGTGCTTTTCTGCTACGACTTAGTTTAAAATCCTAACTCATTCGAAGGTAGGTTTCCCGTTTGCCTGGTAAAATTAAAGCCCAAACTTTGAGAAGGAAAAACAGAACTACTCAACAATTATTTTACCGATGCTTGGCTAAGTCTTATACTAATTAGTAAATACCTATAAAGAACGGATAAGTAAAATCTCCTTTGAACAATGAATTAGCGAATGTTTTTTCTTTATTAAATAACACTTTTTTCTTAATTATATTTCTCTACGAAAGTTTCAGCTTTAATCAGAGTAATTGAAAATGAAGAAGCTCCGCAACCCAGAAATCAAAACGAACGATTCGTTTACGTGGTTAATTCGAAGTTGGGAGCTAACTGGCATGAAGCTATTGCGTCCGTATAAATTCTTAAATCTGTTACACAAGGTTTTCAGCTGGTTTGTGCTCTCACTAAGTCCGATATCGTTTGGTGTTGGTATATTAAATACCATGGACAATTCATCGATGACTGCAACACTGACCAATTTCCAAGCATCGCTTAATGTTCTATTATTACCATTCAGGGCGCTAGTAATTGCCATAAACTTTAAGCGTTTGCGTAGTGTCGAAGAGATTTTCGAAAATTTGGATAAATTCTATGTAAGAGAAGAGGAACGCTTGGAAATCAAAGATTGCGAAAAGGCTTGCAGAAGTCTATTTTTTACATACTCTATTTTCTATGCCATGTACGGCGCAATCAGTTGGTTAGTTTCGTTCTTTGCGCTCAACCAAGAAACATATTGGCTTCCTTTTATCGATTGGATACCGTATCAGCCCCTACGACACGGTTTACACTTTATTTTCGAAGTGGTTATTATACATTTCTTACTGCAAACCAATGTGACGAGTGATACCTTTCCGGCTACTTATATACGTGCCTTACGCACCCACATTAAGCTGTTGACGGGCCGCGTCAGTCGTTTAGGCACAAACTCCGACTTTAATGACGAGCAGAATTTTCGGGAATTAGTCGCTTGTATAGCATCACATCAGCAGATATTGCAGTGAGTGATTTCACGTGTCGTTTGAGCTGTATGTACAATATAACCGTCTTTTATTTGCAAGGGTGGCGGATATCGTTGGTTCGATTCTCTCGCTGACCATTTTTCTGCAACTCACAATCGCCGCGGCCATTTTATGCGTTTGCATGCTTAACATATTCATATTCGCCGATCCGATTCACAAGGTTATCACGATTGTATACTATCTGGTTGTTTTGATGCAAACTGTACCCAGCTGCTATCAGGCATCAATGCTCGAGGCGGACTGCGCTAAGTTGCCGGACGCGATCTTTCATTGCAATTGGCCGCATTTGGATAAACGCTTTCGCAAGCTCATCATCTATTTCCTGCATCACGCACAGACGGAAATAACTTTCACTGGAATTAAATTATTTAGAATCAATTTGAGCACCAATTTATCGGTTCGTAACATAACATCTGGGTAAACATTTTTGGTGGAGCGCTTTTTCGAACATATTCTTCTTTCATTACAGATTGCCAAATTCTCGTTTACACTGTACACATTCATAAATGATATGGGATTTGGGGAGAAATTGAAGGAACGCTTCGAATAGTTATTACCGGGGTTGAATTCACAATGTTTCCTGTCACGTATTGAATATATTAACTAATATTATTGCACTTAAATGCAACACTTAAGTAGCTCCAATAAAATAGATCTAGAAAATGCATATGTATATGTATTTATTTTTTAATGTGTAGTGGCCTTTAAAGCAATGTTTTTAAACTATAGACCTCCGACAATCTTGGGTAGTCCAAAAAGTCTTTTCGTATTTTATCAATAGATGTCGCTGAAGTCGTATACCTCCAGTGCTACTAATCACATTGTGTCATACCATATAGTGTTGGAAAGGTGAGATTTTAAGCTTTATTTAACAAAAAAGAATTAAATTCGGAAAAATTTAAACGAGTGCAGCTGTTCAAAAATGAGTAAAAATAATGAAGAAATTCGCTATATTTTGAAACATTTGTATAAAAAGGGAAGAATGCTACGCAAGCCAGCAATGAAATTTGTGAAGTTTATGGAGACGATGCTGTGCAACTATGGTACGCTCGCTTCCGTTTTGGAAATTTCGATGTGAAAGATGCACCTCGTTATGGTCGACCTAAAGTCGATGAAATTAAGGAAAATATTGATCAGGATCGTCATATAAGTAGCCATAACATCGCTAAGGACTTAACATTCATCATCAAACGGTTTTGAACCAATTAAAAAAGGCTGGCTACATAAAGAAGCTCGATGTATATACATTAATAAATTTCTCTGAAAAATTTACTGGACTGAATTAACATATGCGATTATTTGTTGAAGTGAAATGAAATCGAACCATTTCTGAAGCGAATGGTAACAGGAGACGAAAAGTGGATTAAATAAGATAATAATGTGCGAAAAAGATCTTGGTTTAAGCGTGACGAAGTTCAACAAAAGACATTTTACTTTCAAAAACTGATGAGATTGAAGCAAGCAATCGAAAAAACGGCCAGAACTGATCATTAGCAAGAACAACGCTAGACAACACACATCTGTGATTACTCGGGAAGTTTTGATGCATCCACCATATAGCCCTGACCTTCCACCATCGAACTACCATTTGTTTCGGTCAATGCTGAATTCCCTTAATGGAGTAAAGTTGACTTCAAGAGAAGCCTATGAAAATTACTTGCTGCATTTTTTCGCCGAGAAGCCAGAAAAGTTTTACACTGATGGAATAATGTCCCTAGCTGAAAAATGGCAAAAGTGTTCGACTGAAACGGTACATATTTGTTTCATTAAGGTTCAATATAAACAAAAAAACAAAATGTTGAAGTTTGGTTAGCAATACTAAAAGATTTTTTTGACTATCCAAGAAATAAAAACGGGTCGGTCAATACTATCTCCTATATACGAATATGAGATTATCAAATTATCATCAAAATTAACTCATCGTATAATATTGGATGTACTATAATTCCTTTGCCAAAAATATGTGAAATTAATCTACGAGTTACCCAAATTTCTAAATACCCAAAATATAATATAATTATTTTCGTTACTCTAACATAAGTATCGTATGCCTAATATGGCGGTCATTAGTCATATATGTATGTATATATCCATAATATCGAACCTCTGGTTGACTTTACGATATGTCCCTGACTTTGGTCTTGGCAATTTGCAAGGTTGGTTACATTCGAAGATAGCCCTTCCTTACTGCAACTGAACAAACTATGTTGCAAATGAACAGAGCGCTTATGAAATGATATCCAGACTCTTTTGCGTACGCCCTTGCTCCAGCTTGTCACTCTTGAGGGGGTTCTTTCTTCTAAGCCGTACAAAACCTATGAATGAACTCATGATTGAGACGAAAATGGTTGACGACCTAGCGAGGTTATCGATTTCAATTTAATGAAATCTAGTTTTACGGACATATTAAATCCTCAATATACTGTGGAATCGCGACTACAAACGGCAACCTCCCTATTCGTTTTCCACTAATCGATGATTTAAGAACAATGTTCGGATTAGGTCGATTTCAATAATCGATAATCATATTTTTCCATTATTTCTCTTCGTCCTATTTATAAATAACTGTATTTATTTCAAAATATTTGTAAAACGATTCTTTTATCCTTTTTATGTGGTGATTGCAGAGCAAAGCTTTCGAGGAATATGCGTTCTTTCTTCAACTTATATTATGGACGTGGTAGTGAAGAATTCGAGACAAATGAATCGTTTCAGATGATATTTTCATGTTGGGCACTATTTGGGATAAAACCATTGAAACCTTACGGCTGTATTTGTCTGTGCATGTACCCGGTGGTTTTCGTTGTTGGCTTCATGCAAGTTACGCAAAATTCATCTATGACCGTTATACTTACTACTCTACAAGCAAAACTTAATGCGCTAGGTCTACCGCTAAAGACGTTCGTTGTAGTATTGTACATATATCGTCTACAAAGTGTCGAACCGATTTTCAAAAGTTTGGATGGACGCTATCAGAATCCACAAGGACGTTTCGCAATAAAGGAACACGTTATCCAATCAGCACACTTATTCGTAACTCTTCTCGCTTTATAATAGGTTGTCAAAAAAGTCCTGCGGTAATTTCGCTAGTTGGCGCTAGAAGCGCGTAGTTCTAGTTTTATTCACGCCCTAGCACGTGTTTGGTTGATTGTCGTTTCTTTTAAGTCGTTCGTGAGTTATAGCGAGCGTCGCAAACATGGAGCAAAATAAAGAGAAAATTCGGCATATTTTACAGTACTACTACGATAAAGGCAAAAATGTATCTCAAGCCGCCAATAACATTTGTGCAGTTTATGGACCCGAGACAGTTTCCATTTCCACCGCACAATGATGGTTTCAACGTTTTCGTTCTGGTGTAGAGGTGGTCGAAGTTGCGCCACGCTCCGGAAGGCCTGTCGTCGAAAATTGCGATAAAATCGCTGAATTGGGCGAAAGAGACCGGCATAGTAGCAGCCGTAGCATCGGTCAAAAGCTGGGCATGAGTCATCAAAAATTCATTTCAATTTCAATAAAAAAAAAAAAAAAATCAATAAAAATACCGCAAGCCTTTTTTGACAACCCATTATTTCGCTTATTGCACAGTTTCTTGGCTAACATCAGTTTTTACGCACACTCAACCGCTAAACAAATGGTTGCCACTTCTTGACTGGATTCCACATCCGTCCATACACTTTTGGCTTCATTTTCTCATCGAGGTGGTTTATTTATACTTTTTGCTGATCATTCAATGCATGAACGATCTATATCCGGCTGTTTACATCAAACCCTTTCGTACACATATTACGCTGCTTGCGGAACGTATCAGCAGATTGGGCGAGAATCCGGAATTCACCGACGAGGAAAATTATCAGGAACTAATTGATTGCGTACGCTCATATAAGGGATTATTGCAGTAAGAATTACCTTCATGTGCTAAGCAGTGATCGTGCATGAATTTGTAATTTCTCCATCCACCAACAGAATCTCTAGGGCTGTCGGCTCTGTTTTCTCGATCACCGTCTTTATACAGCTCACAATAGCTGCTGCCATACTCTGTGTTTGCATGCTCAACTTTTTTATACTCTCGCAACAATGTTGCTAAGGAGAGTATTATAGTTTTGTTCACATAACGGTTGTTTGTAAGTCCTAAAACTAAAAGAATCAGATATAGGGTTATATATACCAAAGTGATCAGGGTGACGAGTAGAGTCGAAATCCGGATGTCTGTCTGTCCGTCCGTCCGTCTGTCCGTCCGTCCGTGCAAGCTGTAACTTGAGTAAAAATTGAGATATCATGATGAAACTTGGTACACGTATTCCTTGGCTCCATAAGAAGGTCAAGTTCGAAGATGGGTAAAATCGGCCTACTGCCACGCCCACAAAATGGCGGAAACCGAAAACCTATAAAGTGTCATAACTAAGCCATAGATAATGATATTAAAGTGAAATTTGGCACAAAGGATCGCATTAGGGAGGGGCATATTTGTACGCAATTTTTTTGGAAAAGTGGGCGTGGCCCCGCCCCCTACTAAGTTTTTTGTACATATCTCGGAAACTACTATAGCTATGTCAACCAAACTCTACAGAGTCGTGTACTTCAGGCATTTCCATATACAGTTCAAAAATGGAAGAAATCGGATAATAACCACGCCCACCCCCCATACAAAGGTTATGTTGAAAATCACTAAAAGTGCGTTAACCGACTAACAAAAAACGTCAGAAACACTAAATTTTACGGAAGATATTGCAGAAGGAAGCTGCACCCAGGCGTTTTTTAAAAATTGAAAACGGGCGTGGCCTCGCCCACTTATGGACCAAAAACCATATCTCAGGAACTACTCTACCGATTTCAATGAAATTCGGTATATAATATTTTCTTAACACCCTGATGACATGTACGAAATTTGGGTGAAATCGGTTTACAACCACGCCTTCTTCCAATATAACGCTATTTTGAATTCCATCTAATGCCTTTTCTGTATAATACGAGTATATACATTAGGAACCAATGATGATAGCGGAATAAAACTTTACAAAAATACGGTATTTGACATATTTTTCAATGACGTTTAATGAAATCTCGATTATCACTTTATCATGCGAGAGTATAAAATGTTCGGTGACACCCGAATTTAGCCCTTCCTTACTTGTTTTTATTTGCCGACGCGAATCATCGGGCAATTACGATTGTCTATTACGGTTGCTTGTTGATGCAAACCTCACTCACTTGCTATCAGGCATCGATGCTCGAGGTGGACTGCGTAAAGTTGGCCAATGCGATCGTCCATTGCAATTGGTGGAATATGGATAAACGATTGCGTCGTGTGTTGATCTATGTATGTTTTGCATAGCGCTCAGAAGGAAATCTCTTTTGTAGCTGTTAAGTTTTTTAAAATTGATTTGGGCCCTTTTTTGTCGGTAAGTCGTTAGATGAGAGTGGACAATACACCCTCACAAATTTATAAGAGAGAAATAATTTTATTTGCTTTTCCTTCCAAGATCGCCAAATTCTCATTTTCTTTATATACCTTATAATTCTTATATAACCGAATGGGCGTTGGAGAGAATGTGAAGCATGAATTCGAATAAGGAATCGAGGATAAAATAATTTTAATCAAAAGTGTTGTTTAAGCTGAAGTTATTGTAGTTTTATTAATTTGATATTACTTAATTTAAGCTTGATATTATCGTTATTTAACACTTTGAAGAATAAAATAATCAGAAAATGCATAAGTTTACTCTTCCGAAAACTCGGAACTGTTTCATTTCTTTTTTAATGCATCTTTGGTTTGCTTTTGGCGAGACTGTTACCGCAGTTTTCAGCGTTTTCAAATCCAAGTTTCTCTACACACCATGGTATTGATGGTGGATATGGTTTTACGAAGCGATATCAATCAGAGAGTGATCTGTTAGAACTTACAATACGGAGGAAATCGAACATTATTGCACACAAACACCCAATTGTTGACCGGAAGAAATCTACAACCGGTCATATACTGGCAGTTGGTGAACCAAGTGATCAGTGCAACTCACAACTTTGTCGTAAATTTTGACATATTTGATGGGCATACTCCGAACGTTTTGACATCCGCGTGCTATTTGTGCTGTTTGCGGTAATTTAAAATATTCATCTCCACCGAAAATGGAATGACAGATGCAATATGAACTTCATTAAATTATTGGCGATATAGCGTCATCAAGGACCAGTGTTTATCACAAGTATGGTGAATTTAAACGACGTCGTAGATCACTCCGTAAAGGTCATTCAAAACAAGTTCTGGTTCCAGAAACTATTGATGCTGTCCGCGATATATCAAAATCTTCATGTGGCCTATGGTATTCCGTCTTAAAGGGTTTGCCTGGAAAGAACCAATCATTACAGATCTTTAAAAACTATCAAAATAGGCTCCCTTTGCGACGATGCAGCGCTGTCTGCGCGATTTCCAAACATTGAAGGCGTCACGGAAGGCATGCTATGGAATAGCCTTGAGAGTCGCGGATAATGCTGCTTGAATCCCCTTTGTCATCTCAAAATGCTTGCCTTTCATCGGCCTTTTCAGGCAAGGAAACAAAAAGTCCATGACTCGTCATCTGTGATTACGCTACTAAAAAATTGGAGGTCACTCCCACACATCTCAAATTTTCTTGGCGCACTTCCACTCGCCGCACGTTCTGACTGCAAAACTTTTCGCACACCAGTCACATTGTCGGTGTTTGTCGAAGTCGCAGGTCTCCCAGCACGGTCTTCGTCAAAGCCTGATGCCATCGAAACACACCACTTCTTGATAAAGCAACATCTGAGTAAGCCTGCTTGAACATATCAAACGTCTCTGTCGCAGATTTACCGAGTTTCACACAGAATTTAATCGCGTACCTTTGTTCTAACGAATGCTGTATTTCGGCTTGCTCCACTCACAGAAACACGTCTTGAGAAAATGTTCGTCCTGATTATCCAAGTGCTCGGAGACAACTGACCAGCCACTTGCTCGTTAGCTAGGAAAACCCTCTACGCTGTCTAGGAGGCACCAGTAATAATATGTTTCATGTTTCATCCTTTTAGTCGGAAAGCATTGTTTCACAGAGGTTAACGTGGTTTTGCAAAAAAAAGAGTGATTTTGAAACCAGTCGTGATTTCACTTTTCTTGGGCCCAAATGATCTTTCAAAATGGTTTTTACTGATCCTTCTAATATCCCAACGATGCCAGTGAGATCTCTAACTGTGAAACGACGATTCTCCATAACCAATTCCTTTATTTTATAATGTGTTTATCATTAGTTGTTATTGATGCCCGTCTTGGACGTGGTTTGTCGTCAGCGCGTTCTTGACCCTCTTAGAATAATTTGTACTAATCAAAAGCGGCAAACAATTATCACCGAAGGGCTTTTTTAACATTCTGAATGTTTCGGCACCACAAATCTAATTCCGCAGACAAAATTTAATGGAAATTCTTTGTTGAATAATTCCACTCATCGTAAAAATCGTCGAATGCACTTTATGAACTTCTGAAAGACAAGCGTATACTAAACACTATTGAATATTTTGATGTAACATTTGACACAGATGTCACTGACAGTTTCACCAACCTAGAAAAAAATATTTCGATTAATGGGTTTTGACGCGAAATTTAAATTAAAAAGTCTAACTATTTACAAAGTAACATGTATTGTTCTTAAGGAGGAAAACTTTTCCCCCTTTCTCAATTACTTATATCAGCGGTTTATTAAATTAAATGCCCACGTGTTGTCACAATGTTAAAAATTAATTTCTTCAGAATCTTTATTAACTTTTTAATAGAGTACACGCTTTTTATTACAGGCTTATACATTTCAAGGAAGTGACCACATCATCAAACCACATTTGAGGTTTTCAAATAACTTTTATAGAAACTCAACATTAAACATTATAACCACATTATTTGAAATCATATGACATTTCTAATAATAAATAAATAATTTTCATTAAAGCATATGCCACTTGCATGCTTTACCCTCTTCTACCATTTGGATAAATATTTATTAAAATTTCGCAATTATATCCCGGTGTTACATACAAATAGAATTTAATTATAGTCCTGTCATAGTAATATTACTTGGCGCACTTTTGGTCTATTAAATGCGACCAATCATATATAAGGGCATATGAAATGAGAACGAAATGTCAGAAGATTGTTAGAGTCAAGCTATTTAGACGTTTACTCAAGTAATTTCGTAGTGAAATTTATTATTAGTGAGATTTTGTATATAAACCACAGGCTAGTGATTTGTGAAAATTCAGAATAAGTTTGAAAATATTACAAATTCTCGTCGTGAAAGAACCAGAAACCTACTTAATGTGCTGAAGACAGGATTAATCCGATTACATCCATTAAGTGGTTGTGTTCACTAGCAAGACAGAAAAATCGCGTTTTTTGTGATTTTTTGAAGAGCAATTTAGTTTGATATCCATATAAGTATAAAAATGTGCTTTTTTCGAATTTAATAAACTTCAATACTCGGTGATTTATTTTGAAATATTGCCAATTCCCTTGATCCCGTTGTTGATCTGAAAGAGGACCTCCGAAAGTAGGTCTCTAGCCGCGAGGAAGATTTTTCTGTTAATAATCTCAAATACAAAAAAAAAAACTATTGCTATGAAAGAAGAATACAGGTTGTGATCATAGGGCTAGTCAATTCGCGGCTCATTATTCTTACGTGCGAAAATGCCAAGTCGATCGGTTCAGGAAAAAATGCGTTTAAGGTTTTTAAGTTTTATTGATTCGAGGCATGCCTTTTATATTTCGGGATTAGAGAACAAAAAACAAATATTAATAATCGAAAGTCGCTTTATTTCGTTTCAAAATATTCTCGATGAGATCTTTGATACTCCGCATTGCAACTGTTTGAACCAATCAGCGAATCACTTTTCTCTGATTGGATTATTATTACATGCCTTTTGGTAGTGTCAACCGCCTCTTCAGGTGTCGCAAAATCTTTACCTCTTAACTTATTTTACTCGTACGGGAATAAGAAGAAGTCATACGGTGCCAAGTCAGGACTATACGGTGGCGAACTCATCAAATTGATGTTTTGAGTGCTCAAAAATGCAGTTGGTTCTGTCGATGTGTAAGAGCTCGCATTGGCGTGGTGATGAGCGATTCGTCTTGGGCGGTTAGTTTTCATGATTTCTATTTGCGTGGAAGTGCTTCGTGCGCGAATAATTTTTGCTTACTTTCGGTCTCACACGCGCGAATTCACGTTTCATCATCTGTCACGATGTTACGAGTATATACGTGTTTCGAAGCACCTCTATCGTATTTCTCTCGACTCTCGAAATTGCGAGTTACCAGATTGGAACATTAGTGTTACTATATAGCGAATATTAAGAGGCAGAATACTTAGTATTACCAAATAATTCCATTCGAATTATAAATAGTTTTAGATAGTCTTATCAGATTTTATTATTAGCTCGGAAAGTATAATTTACAGCAACAGAAAATATTCCTCTAATAATTTCGAGGAGTTCTGAAAGTCCTTCGACATATTAACCGTTGCGTCTATACCGACTATGTAGACCCTATTGTTTGGGAAATAGTATGCTAAGATGGTCTTCATCACAATCTGGGCTAAGATAAATAAATTCAAGGTTAGTTAGAGATCGATGCTATGTAGTCGGCCCAATGGCTTTCCCGAGAACAGATTAACAACATAATCCAAAGTTTTCAAGTAAGTTCGGATATATTTATGACTTCCTCTCATTTCCAAGAGAAATAACACAAAAAGGTGGATTCAATTCGACTATAAATCTTAGTGGTCGGGTCTATGGGTGCAACATGTAAACTTTTTTTCTTTAATTAATCAGAGAGAGATATTATTTAAGCATCAGCTTGATGGTGACATTATCATCTCCATCAAAAATATTTTTATACCCTGAACAGGATATATTAAGTTTGCCACTGTTTTTGTAAAACCCAGAAGTAACGTAGGAGTCCTTATAAAATAAATTTAAATACTTCTTTTTCTCCACAAGAAGCTGGGCAATAATATGATAATGTATTCTCCAAAGAAATTGTTCAGATGTAGTCACTATAGCATTTAGCTGTCATACAGCTGAACGATCGGAATTAAGTCCTTGAAACGAATCTTTTGTATTTGTGAGAGGTATTATAGCTTCGGAGCAATCGAAGTTAATGTTTTTTCTCGTTTTAACAAGCAAAAGCTCTCGGTTGGAAGTCCTCGAGTATCGAATGTTTTCTGCTACGGTTTAGTTTAAATTTCTCACTTATTCGAAGGTAGATTTCCCGTTTGTCTGTACAATTAAAGCTAAAACTATGAGAAGGAAAAACAGAAACACTTAAGGGGGTATTCTGGTCTAGAAGCATGAATTTCAGGTAATTGTAAATTGTGTCGTAAAAAAGGCAATTAATATTTTTACCATCCATTTTTTTATTAGTTATTTGTTAATTTTAGAAGAGTACAGAAAAAAATTAAAAACTAAAAAAAGTAAAAAATTTCAAAAATTATGAGCTGACGAAGTGGGGGGTCTCTAAAAATTTCCACGTGACCATGCCCATGATTTCAACTCTCCTAGTTATCTGGCGACTGCCTGAAAAAAGTTTTTATGGATCACTTGTTCTGGCTATTTCGAATTTTTTAAAAATAATAAAAACAACCATAGACAAGCCTATAAAGAAGACTCCATAAAAATATCAAGTAAATCGGTCCAGTAGAACCTGAGAAATCGTGGGTATCGTTGAGAAAAACGCGTTTAAAGTTTCGCGTAAAGTCGTTTGTTCGATTAGTTCCGGCCGAACCAGTTTGGATGCCGGGTCAGAAAAATGCCTATATCTCCGAAAATAATTTGAATTTTGAAAAATCGTCTTGTACACATATTCTTGAATAGTTAAGCTTTGAAAATATAAAAAAAAATTCGTTTTTTTTTTTAATTTCTAGACCAAAATACCCCCTTAACAATTATTTTACCGTTGCTTGGCTAAGTCTTATACTAATTAGTAAATACCTATAAAGAACGCATTATTTAAATTTCTTCTGAACAATAAATTAGCGAATGTTCTTTCTTTATTAAATAACATTTTTTCCATAATTATAGTTCTCTACGACAGTTTCAGCTTTAATCAGAGTAATTGAAAATGAAGAAGGTCCGCAACCCAGAAATCAAAACGAACGATTCTTTTACGTGGTTAATTCGAAGTTGGGAGCTAACTGGCATGAAGCTGTTGCGTCCGTATAAATTCTTAAATCTGTTACACATGGTTTTCAGCTGGATTGTGATCTCACTCAGTCCGATATCGATTGGTATTGCTGTAATAAAAGCCATGGACGATACATCGATGACTGCAACATTGACCAATTTCCAAGCATCGCTTAATGTTCTATTATTACCATTCAAGGCGCTAGTAATTGCCATAAACTTTAAGCGTTTGCGTAGTGTCGAAGAGATTTTCGAGAATTTGGATAAATTCTATGTAAGAGAAGAGGAACGCTTGGAAATCAAAGATTGCGAAAAGGCTTGCAGAAGTCTATTTTTTACATTCTCTATTTTCTATGCCATGTACGGCGCAATCAGTTGGTTAGTTTCGTTCTTTGCGCTCAACCAAGAAACATTTTGGTTTCCTTTTATCGATTGGATACCGTATCAGCCCCTACGACACTGTTTGCAGTTTTTTTTCGATGTGGTTGTTATACATTTCTTACTGCAAACCAATGTGACGAGTGATACCTTTCCGGCGACTTATATACGTGCCTTACGCACCCACATTAAGCTGTTGACGGGCCGCGTCAGTCGTTTAGGCACAAACTCCGACTTTAATGACGAGCAGAATTTTCGGGAATTAGTCGCTTGTATAGCATCACATCAGCAGATATTGCAGTGAGTGATTTCACGTGTCGTTTGAGCTGTATGTATAACTGTCTTTTATTTGCAAGGGTGGCGGACATCGTTGGTTCGATTCTCTCGCTGACCATTTTTCTGCAACTCACATTCGCCGCGGCCATTTTATGCGTTTGCATGCTTAACATATTCATATTCGCCGATCCGATTCATAAGGTTATCACGATTGTATACTATCTGGTTGTTTTGATGCAAACTGTACCCAGCTGCTATCAGGCATCAATGCTCGAGGCGGACTGCGCTAAGTTGCCGGACGCGATCTTTCATTGCAATTGGCTGGATAGGGATAAACGCTTTCGCAAGCTCATCATCTATTTCCTGCATCGCGCACAGAGGGAAATAACATTCACTGGAATTAAACTATTTAGAATCAATTTGAGCACCAATTTATCGGTTCGTTATATATTGGGTAATCGAAAAAGTCTTTTCGCATTTCAATTCTAATAAGTAATTAAGTAAATATGTAGCATATTGTTCGACCACTTTTTGCCATTTTTCCGCTAGAGACATTATTCCATCAGCGTAAAACTTTCAACAGTGTAAATCAAAATTTCGAAATTTCCAGAACGGAAGTGGGCGAACCATTGTGGTGCTACACGAACTGATACAGCATCGTCTTTGTAAACGTCACAAATTTTATTGGTGGCTTGCGTGGCATTCTTCCCTTTTTATATAAAAATTTCGAAATATAGCGAATTTCTTCGTTATTTTCACTCATTTTTGAATAGCTGTAACTTTTTTTCAACATCCCCGAAATAAATTATAATTTTTTGGGTAAATGAAGCTTAAAATCTCATTTTTCCAACACTATATAATACGATACAACCAGATTTGTAGCACTGGAGATATACCATACGGCTCCAACGACATCTATTGACAAAATACGAAGACACTTTTTCGACTACCCAATAATGTCTGGATACACGTTTTTGGTGTAGCGCTTTTTCGAACATGTACTACTTTCATTACAGATTGCCAAATTCTCGTTTACACTGTACACATTCATAAATGAAATGGGATTTGGGGAGAAATTGAAGGAACGCTTCGAATAGTTATTACTGGATAGTTGAATTCACAATATTTCCTCTCACTTATTGAATATATTCTTATCACTTAAATGCAACACTTAAGTAGTTCAAATAAAATAGACAAAAGCTTTTATAATAGTTTAGATGGTTTTTATGAAAGAAGTTTTAAATTACTGTTTCTTAGAGGTATCGGAATGAATATTTTATGTAGAGAGAAATTTCGAAATAATAAATCCTTAAAACTTATTATACTTGTATGTTATACCATAAATACATTTTCTTCGTCATAATAAAGAGAGGTGTCTTAGCAATACAAAGAAAACTACTCACGTTTTGGTCGAATCGAACAGTCAGCCTTTCAAATTTCAGCATTTCAATATACAAAAATGTAAGGTGTGGAACTTTGAATCAATTCCAAATTTATTGTTTTTCAACACATACATATAAATAATTGATCAGGGTGATGAGACGAGTTGAAATCCGAGTGACTGTCGGGCAAAAAAGTTCTTACTATGAATGAACGCAATCGGACGCATCCTAATAATAAAAAAATATAAGGTTAACCCTTATGTTAAAGGTTGCAGGGTACCCACCGCGGTATATTGTATGAATAGCTTAAAGAAAATTCAACATTTCAGCTTAAACTCCCAAATTGTCATTTGTAACATAAAAGAAAGCTATTTGTGAAAGCATTTAATTAATTTATTTTTTATTCTTTGTTTTTAATAAGTTTAAAATTCCGCCGTCGCACACTGGTCGATTTCATAGGTTAAAGTTATAAAAGTTTGAAATTTACCACTGTTTGTATCAAGGCTATTTCTTAAAATACCAATAAAACTAACGGTAAATACATTTTTGTCTATCCCATTCGTAGGGGCTACGAAAAGCAAGAGAAGTGAGACAATAGAAACACACGGACTGTGTAGTGAAAATAGCACAAAAATTAGCTCTTATAATAAATTAAATTGCGATAGTGTTTAATCCCCATAAATCGAACTGAGTGCTGATAATAAAGGCATATGTTATATAACAAAGTAGTTTTCATGCAAGATGTTGTTTTATTATTTTAAAACAATTGTTAAGTGCCCTTTTGAGTGCTATGTTTTTCCTTATACATCGATTTAAGGTATACAAAAAGTTGTGATCCCTGTCTCGCCCTTAAATGAGTCAAGTTTGTTTATATTAGTTAATGTTTTCTAAGTCTATGCTTTTGATTTCAGCTGCAACTTTCTTTGTTATTCATGTTATTCTACCAGGCATGCGATTTTTTGTGTGTTATTTTTTATAATTTTTTGTATTTACGTGTACGTATATTCGTGCATATTTTATTGTTTTTTTTTCATCATACATATATACACATATTTGAGCTTTGGTTTTCATTTTATCATTTTCTCACTTTTATCAAATGTTTGTTTTATACGTACTTTTATTTAGGCACATCATATCGGTGTAAACTTTCACGCATATATATTTTTGAATTTTGGTGTTTAGAAAATGTGTGAAGAAATATCACTTATCACGGAAGCAGATTTAATAAAGCTTCATTATTTACTTATTAGAAGCTTCGTTAACAAAAAACTTGATATTAACTTTTAAAAAGTTTCAAGGGAAAAACAGTTATCCTGAGTCAATAAAGGTCTCAGAATCTGATGTTAAAGTTGAGATAAAAAAATTATTGGACCACATTGCGTCAGAAATGTAATTAATGAACGGAATGAGCCACATATTCCTATTGATAATAGGTAATTAGAGGAACCTATTATCAATAGGAATATGTCGCTTTGATGGCAATTCTGGTCAGAGCGAATATAAGCAGAAATTTGAAAATAATAATTTGGAAGACAATAATTTATTTGTCACGGCATAGGTCCCTGTATAATTGATAATAAAATCGCAAAATGATGAAGAGCACGAACAAATTTGGAAAAACTGCCGACCGACTTTCGTCCACCCGCTATTGCCGTCCTGTTCAAATTCAGAAATGGAATTAGTTTAATAATCCTTCTATGCACATGATTTGCGCTACATCCTGCAAAGGAATTAACTACAAAATATTTATCTTCCTTCGTTAGTCCGTAAAATTAAAATTCACGCTCCTGATGTTATTGACATTTTATTAAAATCAGTTTTGATTTAGTTGAATAATATTCCAAAAAATCTTTTTTTCGTTTATCAAATTTTGTACTTTAAAATATTTATTTAAAATTTGTTACCATCGGGGGGTGGCAGAGTGGGAAACGGGAGAGGGAGATTTTAAAAAGCTTTGGCAAAAGTTTCACTTTTATTTATGCAGTGTTTTTGGCCGCTGATTCCATACAAGACCGATCACTGTACATCGCCCCATTCGCAAACGGGTACCCGGGTACACAGTGAAAATCATAGGAAACAAATTAAGGATAATTTCTATATGTTTATCGTTTTTCTAAAAAACCCTATGTGTCTGACAGTATAAGAGTTAAACATAGTATATGTATCAGAGAACTGCAACGAGTAATAAATTTTTGTTCATAAGCGGGTATTGCTCCGTTACTCTGTCTGATCCTGTCAGTTCGATTCATGTACAACCGAACCGTTTGTCTTCAAATCGGCGTTAGAGAACAACTTTAAGTCACTATCGATCAGCTTATACATGATTTGTTTATGAACGTTCGCATCAGCAGATAATACCTGAAATGATGAATACGTATGCTTCAATGATTGAAATGATCGACAGCGTTCGGTTCGTATATCATCATCTACACACTGATTTACTCGTGCACTTCTGTTCTATTTCAAATACATTTGTATGTATACACATATGTTATATGTATAATGGAAATTCCATCCAGTAAATACATATGAATAACCAATGTATGTATATAAGTATGTACGTACCCGATGGATTTTCTATTGTTTACGCTTCGAAAATTTGTAACATGCACACATTTTCAAAACTGATACATTTATTGCTACACATGATTCAAATCAATTCAGCAGAAAATTGTTGTTGTTTGCTGTACTCGTAGATTTACTTATAGTTTACCCGAAGTTTCACATCAATTCAAATAATCGTCGCAACGCTATGAACTGACATGATACGATTTGAACCGAAGCCAACCATACCGTTTACTCGAGCGTGATTGCCGAAGAACAGATGGTTCATGTTGCATCAAATCAGTTGACGTTGGCGGGTACTCGAATTGATCAACAATGTTGTCTATGATGAACTGAGTTGATTTGATTGTGTTTTTGGCACGAGTGTTTGTTCTGATTTGATCATACTCGTTGCAGCTCTCTGATATGCATATATATACATAAATAATCGCTTGGATTTCGGTCCTCTGGATAACTTTTCATACCTTACAGTATTTCCCAGGCTTTGATTCCTGGAAGTTGCAAGAGTATAAAATGTTTGGTTGCACTCGAACTTAACCCTTCCTTACTTGTTTATAACTAACGACATTGAACACATTGTACAAGATTCACGGGGTGCTCGTCACATATTGGCTTGTAACAATTTGCACAGTTCTTACGAGTCTTTCGGCGTCTTTTTATCGGCAAGGCATTGCAGACATGGCAAGATTCTGTTAATATTTTTTTACACATCACAAACTGGAGCTGCCTTGTCTTCTTTTTTACGTTGACTTCAAGTATTACTATCGTCGAGTCTTACAAACGCAAAATCAGTCCCATCGTGGCGCGATACAGCGGATAAGAATTGGAGTGCCACATAGTAAAAGTATGATCTGTATTTGAATTATTTGCGCCAGCAAAAATCAAGATACCGAAGAATGAATAAGTTTCGGGTATCGTAACGGGCTTCCATTGATGCTGAGATTTTGGATGGTCAGAATTATATTCTTGAAAAATAGTTTCGGCTTTTTTGTTAGTGTGACGGGCGATTATACCAACAATTTCGTAGGTAAATATTTTTTCTGATGCTGAGTTATTCGAATTTTGCTTCAAGCATATTATACTTCGCAATAAAAATCCCATATGATTCTTGAGCTCGTCCTAAAATAATAGTAACGACATAAATTAATTATTTAAGAACAAACAATTATTATTTCAATCATTGTTAATAACAAATGTTTTACTGTCGCCTTCCTCAATCTCGCTATTCTAAACCTCGTCTTGTACTGCTAAATTCCCTTCAGCGATTTCTCCCGTATCTTCAGAATCTTCTGGTTGACCATGTTCTCAATGATTTTCTTGATTTAAAGTTTGACGTTTAGCTGTATTTGCTGAAGTCCAGTCTTTGTCATCACTGTCAGATAATCCGCTCGAATCACTGTCATAATCTCCAAGTAGTTTTCTCAAATATTCATTTCTTTCGGTTGCACTTAACCTAATGAATTAATTATTATATTATATGAGTCGCTAATAATTTAATTACACAGAATTTAAATTAAAACAATATGTAATACAAGTAATGTACATAATAATGTTAAATATATGTAAAGTTTATTTACCTAAATAGTCAGCTCTCGACAGTTGTTCCATAGCTTTATTTTTCATTGTGAAAGAAACACCATAAATAATACACGTCTGACTCCACCAAAATCTAATACGTACCAAAAAATACTCGACTCTAGTGTTGCGTTTTTTTCTCTCCAATGGCATCTGCTCGGCTCCCAACGATGACCAACGGCAGACTACCTGGAGTGCCCCAAATAGGTTTAAGATGTCATTCACAATTCTACATTGTTATTATTATTTATTTTTCTTTACATTGTTACTAATTATTAATATTTAAAAAAAAAAATAATCAAAAAAAAATTTTTTAATAAAATAAAAATTTGTATAATACTCATGTTTGGGTTGTTAAAAGACGTCGGTAAAGTTGGTTGCTAACATAAGGGTTAAGATAATGCCTGAAGGTATCCCTACCGACACTGTGACAATGTATGTAATCGGAAGATAACTCCGCTCACTACCCATATTATGGTACTGTTAAAAAATACTAAAAGCTCGATATATTGATAACCAATAACTTCAGGGACATTAAAGTTTTATCATCGAGATGGTATTAGACAGATTTATAAGTTCCAAATTGTACAATGGGCGTGGCATCGCTCTCTTTTTGGTGAAATCGCATATTTCGGGATCTGCTAAACCGATTTCAACCAAATTCGTAAAATGACTACATTGAGATTCCTCTGTCACAGTATGAAATCGGACTACAATCTCGCATTTACAATTTTAGATTCTTTTATTTTACGATATACAAATCAAGAAACAATTAATGTAACGGGACAAAACTTTGCACGAATTGTGTCTTTGACGTGAGCCACCTCATGACTACAAACTATCCAAATTGAATCAAAACTGTTCAAGTTATAGTTAACTATTGACTGAAAATGTCAGTAAATGTGTGAGATATATAATTGAAATTCAAGGATAATCTTTGCCTGGCAATAGCATGTCTATGTGTAAAAAATGGATTGAATCGGGTGGGGAAGTATTGACCAGCTCCATATACCTAATTTCGAACATCCGGGTGACTGTATACCGTATATATCGGCCAACATATGAATTATTTAATGAGAATGAGAGAGCGTGATTTACTCACAACTGTGTATCTTTGTGTTAAAATGGTTAAAATTGGGCGAAAACTTAACCTAACCTCCATATACCTAATATCAGGATTTTCGAACACCCGGCTGACTTTAATTACTTATACATGATTGTAGGTGAGGAACCTTGATGAAACCTTAAGAGCTCTTTATTAGTTTGTAGCCTGTTAACTGCATCTAGTATTGGCACAAGATAGTTAAAATCGGATCAATACTATCTCCTATATACTCAATATAAAATGGTATCTAGTCCCTTTGACGTACGCCCCTGCTGCAGCTTGTCACCCTTGTGGGGATTCTTTCTTGTAAGCTGTACTAAACTTATGATTAAACTCATGTTTGAGACGAAAATGGTTGACGACCTAGCGAGGTTATCGATTTCAATTTAATCAAATCTTGTTTCTACGGAAACATTAAACACTCAATCTACATTGGAATCACGACTACAAGCGGCAACTCTGCAATTCAGTTTCCATTAATCGATGATTTAAGAAGTTCGGATTCGGGCGATTTCAACAATCGATAATCATATTTTTCCATTTTTCCTCTTCGTCCTATTTATAAATAACTGTATTTATTTCAGAATATCTGTAAAACGATTATTTTATTCTTCTTACGTGGTGATTGCAAAGCAAAGCTTTCGAGGAATATGCGTACCTTCTTCGACTTATATTATGGACGTGGTAGTGAAGAATTCGAGACAAATGAATCGTTTCAGATGATATTTTCGTGTTGGGCACTACTTGGGATAAAACCATTGAAACCTTATGGGTTCCTTCGATCATTGCACGTGGCGTTCGGCTGTATTTGTCTGTTCATGTGCCCGGTGGTTTTCGTTGTTGGCTTCATGCAAGTTTCGCAAAATTCATCTATGACCGTTATACTTACTACTCTACAAGCAACAGTCAATGCGCTAGGTCTACCGCTAAAGACGCTCGTTGTGGTATTGTACATAGATCGTCTACGTAGTGTCGAACCGATTTTCAAAAGTTTGGATGGACGCTATCAGAATCCACAGGGACGTTTCGCAAGAAGGGAACACGTTATCCAATCAGCACACTTATTCGTAACTCTTCTCGCTTTATATTTCGCTTATTGCACCGTTTCTTGGCTAACATCAGTTTTTACGCACACTCAACCGCTAAACATATGGTTGCCACTTCTTGACTGGATACCACATCCGTCCATACACTTTTGGCTTCATTTTCTCATCGAGGTGGTTTATTTATACTTTTTGCTGATCATTCAATGCATGAACGATCTATATCCGGCTGTTTACATCAAAGCCTTACGTACACATATCATTTTGCTAGCGGAACGTGTCAGCAGGTTGGGCGAGAATCCGGAGCTAACCGACGAGGATAATTATCACGAATTAATTGATTGCGTACGCTCGCATCAGGAATTATTGCAGTAAGAATTATTTAGCTTCATGTGCTAAGCAGTGATCATGCGTAAACTTGTAATTTCTCCATCCACCAACAGAATCTCTAGGGCTGTGGGCTCTGTTTTCTCGATCACCGTCTTTATACAGCTGACAATAGCTGCTGCCATACTCTGTGTTTGCATGCTCAACTTTTTTTTATTTGCCGACGCGAATCATCGGGCAATTACGATTGTCTATTACGGTTGCTTGGTGATGCAAACCTCACTCACTTGCTATCAGGCATCGATGCTCGAGGTGGACTGCGTAAAGTTGGCCAATGCGATCTTCCATTGCAATTGGTGGAATATGGATAGACGTTCGCGTCGTGTATTGATCTATTTTTTGCATCGCGCACAGAAGGAAATCTCTTTTGTAGCTGTTAAGTTTTTCAAAATTAATTTGGGCACTTTTCTGTCGGTAAGTCGTGAGATGAAAGTGGACAATACACTCTCACAAATTTATAAGAGAGAAATAATTTCATTTGCTTTTTCTTTCAAGATCGCCAAATTCTCATTTTCTTTATATACCTTCATGAACAAAGTGGGTGTTGGCGAGAATATAAAGTATCAACTGGAATAAAGAAGCGAAGATATAATGATTTAAGTCAAAAGTGTCGTCTAAGCTGAATTTATTGTAGTTTTATAAATTTGATGTTACTTGTTTTAAGCTTTATATTGTCGTTAATATATAGTTTTCAAATATTAATCAATTAGAAAATTCATTTGTTTCTTTTTCCGAAAATTCGGGACGGTTTCAGCTTTTGCCAAACCAAGTTTCTCTACACACCCCGTTATTGATGGTGGATTTTTTTAAGCAAACTCGTACAGCTAGCAACGATATGGTTTTACGAAGGATTATCAATCAGTGCGTGATCAGTTAGAACTTGCAATGTGCAGTAAAGCGAACACACAATTGTTGACCAGAAGGGTTCTACAACCGCTCATATACTGGCATTATCATTGTCGTTTATGATGGTGAGATAAGAGTGTTGGTTGTCCATATATGTAACATGAAATGCTTTGTGGTTCCCCTTTCCTAATTTTCATATTGCGTATTGTTCGAGTAAACTGATGGTTTCGTCTATAAAATACACCCTGTCCAGAAAGTATCGGGAATTCTTCATTTAAATCTCCCGCTTATATGGATGACAGGTAAATTTTTTTTTCCTAGGTTGGTACAACTGTCCTTAATTTTGATGCCAAAAATTAGCTCGATCTGTCAACCAGTGTATTTACAGCAGCTGGTTATGTCAGTCGACTTCAGTAGTGTTTGTCGAGTTTTAAAATTTAAATCAACATATTTGTGTTAAATTTTGGCCAAACACTCTACAACTATCATTGACCAACCACCGTGTTCATCCCATATAGCCCCCTGTGAGTTTTACCTTTCTCCACACTGAAATATCCACTTCGCGGAGCACGCTTCGACTAAATTGAATACATCAAAAGAAATTCGACGCGAGAGCTGAAGACCATCCCGGAAAGTGTTTATAAAAAATGTTGGCACATGTGAATTGCTTCAAATGGATGTTACTTTAAAGGCGATAAAATAAATTTGGATGATGATTGAAAAATTTTCGTTTTCTTTATAAATTTCCGATATTTTCTTGAAGGGTGGAACAGTATATCAGGTGTTTAAAAATGTTCTTTCCATACCTAAACTAAGAAAAATGCATACTCATAACGTTTTGACATACGAGCGCTATTTGTGTCGCTTACAGTAACTTAAAATCTTCATCTTGGAAAAAAAATGGAATTGAATCGCGAACATCTTCGCGCGTATATATTTAAATCTATCTCGGCAACAGTGCAGCGATGAACATACTTCTATATTTGGCAATGAAACACCATCAATCACCAGTGTTTACCGATGGTTAAGTGAATTTAATTGAGGTACTAATTCACTCCAAAACGAGTTTCGTCAAGGTCGAGTAAATTCGATTGTTGTTCTCAAAACTATTGATACTGTGAGCAAACTAATATAGCAAGCTCATCATGTGATTTATCATTAAATTGTGATACAAATAGGCATTAGTGGAATAAGCGTACATTCAACACGGAAATTTGACTGTAGAAAGTTTTTTTTACGTGGGATCCCACACAAGTTGTTGATCGCTCAAAAAAAGTCGCTGAAGGGTGCTTCGAACTTCAGTCGACTATAGAGATGATTCAAAACGAATCAAATCTAACAAAAGCACTTCCAAACAAATGGTTGCCTGGTTGTGGGAAAAAATTTACATGTCGAATTTGTTTGTCAGTTGACTTACTAGAAATCAGGAAAACCAACCGTATAAGATGAATCTATAGTTCAGCCGGAATCCCTGATGCCGGATGAATTTGTAAGACTCATCATCAATGATGATGCTATCCTGCAACGCAGTAAGCTCTTCTGACCCCAAAACCTCTGCTGGGTAGTTGTGAGCACTATAGATATATGTATGTATATATATGCGCTGGCCCGCCACCACCGGAGTGGGATTTGAAACGGAGTGTTGTTCTCCGACCCCTTTAGACTCTTAGAACTCGGCGATTTTAAAGGGGCTATCTGTACGCTCTTCCGCTTCGCGATTTATCTGGTTGTGTCAGAAGGGGGAGCTCTTTGTGTAAAGCAGGCGGCGCCTCCGATGCCCACGTCTAGCACCGCACGCAGAGTTAACTCCTGCTTCTCTCTTAGTATAGTCTAGCGACTTTCCGCCCTGGAGGTGCCTCAGGTATCACTTAAGAGTATTTTCGATTTCCGATATTATGATTTCCGCCGTTCTGTTTGATTGTAATCAAATTGACTCACGATTTCATTTATTTTATTTACTTTCCATAATTCTCCTCTTTCTGGAACCGGATCACATGAATATAAACTAATAACTTAAATCAATCTATCTTATACTGTTAAAATGGAAAAAAAAACCTTCTCATTTGCCTGCTGGGAGCACTAGACCGTAGGCGGCCACACTTAAGCACATTGCACCCAATGTGGTAGCCAAATAAAGCTTTATTCAGCAACTCAGTGGGTTTGTGAAAACACTTTTAGCCATGTAAGATATCTTGTCTTAGCTGGGCTTTCGCAAAGATAATGTTCCAGCATTTTATCATCCTCTACTCATGCTCTACATACCGCTGAGTTCACTTTTCCAATATTTTGATGGTGGGATCTTAAGAGTAGGTGGCCTTTGATGGCCCCTACAATGTTACTAAGCTCTCGTTTGCCAAAAACTAGAAGCGTTTTGGTTAGACAACCAATAACTTCACGCCATGGTATGCCCTGTGTTGTTGTTCCAAGACCTGAGGTGTTCCTGTAGGAACCCTTGCTTCAAACAGCCCTTTTAGTTTCTTTTATTCCGAGTTATATACTTACTGAGGGTTTAGTTAGTTCCAGTTTACATAACGTAATGCAGTGGGAATTGGTATTGGTATACGGATAGTCTTAATTAGCGCTTGGCTATCCATTAGAAGGTTTATCGGCTCGCCGGCTAAAGCAAAAGTCCACTTGGCACAATTTTAGCCAGAAAGACGGAATTGAAGTCACTGAATTTGAAGCTGTCTTCTGCCTATAAATTACGACCGAAGAAATCCGCTCCTCATCCAGTTTCACGTTTTAATTCTTTGGAGAAATGAAGATTTCACCATTAAATTAACTTTTCTCGCTTGGAGAATAAAAAACATTGTATTGAAGTAATTCTTTATGGGTCTCCTTTCATTGGTCGTATTGTCAATTTAAACCGAGAACATTAACAATGTTGAGTATAATACTATGCCTTTACCAATGTCCAGTTTGGCTCCAATGACCTAAATTAATGAGCCAGCGACCGTAACCAATGCATCATACTTCATTTGTATATGTCGAGGATATTTCAGAGCCTTTCTTAATGTATTGCGCCCGTAATCCCCAGCAAGCAGACCCGCGCACTTGTTCTAGTTGTTTGACTGGACAATTTTTCTATAACAACATCCACCATTAAATAGAGCATGTGAAGTTGTCACTTTGGGGCAAAGGCTCTTCTGCAGGAGTCCTAGATTCGAAGTGCTTTGGAAGCCCTGCTTTCAGTGTGTTCTCTCCAGCTTATTTTTGTTTGTAGGATAATTCCAAGATATTTGCTTGTGCTCGAGAGTATAATAATGCTACTCCATAAAGAGGGGAGGTTAAATTGCGAAATATTTTTCATCTTGTGTATTCTTCGGATTGACAATTAGGCAATGACCCACCGCCAAGTTGAAGATGTCAAGTACCCTTTCTATTAGCCGGGGTAGACGGTTAAGATTCATCTCTGAACAGAGAATAGTCGGGTCGTCCATATAGTAGACAACCTTAATATTACTACTCTCGAGTATAAGTTTTAATTCATTGATCGAAGTGACCCAAACCAAAGGGGATAGGATGCCACAAGTGATCTGGTGAACGATTTTTGTATCTTTCCCCAAAAAAATCTCTTTTTAATTATAAACTACAGTTTTGTAGAGATATCGGACGTTATATGAAGAGAGAAATTTTGAAATAAGAAATCTATGATTGTATAATCTCAGTATATGTTATATCACAAGTAACTACATTTTGTCTGTACAATAAAGATAACTGTGTTAGCCCTGCAATGAAAAGTGGTCAAGGTTTAGTGAAGTCGGATAGCTAACCCTCCAGATTATAGAATTTATACAATATATTCATAAACTGTAAAGCTATGGCCTTTGGATTAACATCTTAACCAACTGTTTTAAAAGACGTTGTCATTTTTGACACATATCTTTCTAGAAGTTCACTTCGAAGTCTGTGCGGTTTCCAAATACTTTGTTGCTTCTAGCCCTAAAGGGGGCGAAAACTGTGTAAAAACACATACGCCCCTAAAGCGCGAATACTAAAATAGCCGAACGTGCATTTGTAATTTCTTTCTTTTAAGAAAGTTCTCACTAAGTTAATCAAATTTAAATTTTTATAATTAAATGGCATTTTGTTAAGTCGAAGTAGTTCTGTAAGTTCGCTGTTGACACGCAAGGTTCTATTTCCTTAATTAAAAATTTATTGATACCGGAATAAGTGTTCAATAAGTTGTAGAAACTTGACAATTACAAAACATTTTTTGGGAGTTAACTAATTGTAAGCAATATAAATAACTGTACCTCCTTTCGGTTAGACAGTGTTTCAGAAGGTTGGGTTTTGTTACTGCCGTCTCTTTGCAGAATAAGGAGTGTCTTTCAGTATAAGCAGTGCGTAATCTTAGGTAGTTTGGATTTCCTAAAGTACTTATAACTTCATTTTAGAACAATTTTTGATTAATAGGATTTTACAGTTACAGGCATCATAGTTAATGAAGCTTGTCACTCTTGCGGATTTGTTTTACGGTTCCGTCAATCACTCAGTCTGTGGTTAATCAAGACTTCAAAAATCAGCATTTCATTAAGTTCTCATTCAGCGAAGCTTAAACGGCAAGGTTCGGACTTTATCTCACTTTAAGGACTTTTTTGTAGATAGTTTTTTTTTCTTTTCTCTTTTCCTTTTCCATAAATGTATAAGTATTTGTATTTCTCAATATCTGTAAAATGTTTTATTTACTATTCTTATGTGCTGCTTCCAAAGCAAAGCTTTCGAGGAATATGCGTCCATTCTTCGACTTATATTATGGACGTGGTAGTGAAGAATTCGAGACAAATGAATCGTTTCAGATGATATTTCGGTGCTGGGCACTTGTTGGAATAAAACCATTGAAACCTTATGGGTTCTTGCGATCATTGCATATGGTGTTCAGCTGGATTTGTCTTCTCATGAGTCCGGTCGCTCTCAACGTCGGTGTCATGCAAATAACTAAACAAAATTCGTCCATGACCGTTTTACTAACCAGTTTTCAAATGGCACTTAATTCGCTGGCTCTACCGCTGAAGGCGATCGTTACCGCATTTTACTTAGATCGTCTACGTGGTGTCGAACCGATTTTCAAAAGCTTGGATGCACGTTACGCAAGTCCACAGGAACGCTTCGCAATAAGAGACAACGTTATTCAATCGACGCACTTATTTGCTACTATTATTATTTCATATTTTAGTTGTGGCCTTATTTCTTGCATACCATCTCTTTTTACACACACTCAACCGCTAAATATATGGCTCCCAATTCCACAGTCGACCATACACTTTTGGGGTCATTTAATAATCGAGGTGCTGTATGTGTACTTTCTGCTGGTCAGTCAATGCATGAACGATCTATATCCGGCTGTTTACATCAAAGCCTTACGTACACATATTACGCTGCTTGCGGAGCGCGTCAGCAGGTTGGGCGAGAATCCGGAGCTCACCGACGAGGAAAATTATCAAGAATTAATTGATTGCGTGTGCTCGCATCAGGAAATATTACGGTAAGAATTAGGTTCTTTTGCTAAGCATTGATCATGCATAAATCTGTTTTTTCTGTCTCGACCGACAGAATCTCTAGGGCTGTCGGCTCTG
Source organism: Bactrocera neohumeralis (assembly GCF_024586455.1). Taxonomy (NCBI): domain Eukaryota; kingdom Metazoa; phylum Arthropoda; class Insecta; order Diptera; family Tephritidae; genus Bactrocera; species Bactrocera neohumeralis. Next base: position 48,095,158 of record NC_065922.1, on the reverse strand, counting down.
TGCTTTCGATCACAATCTTCACACAGTTCACAATAGCCGCCGCCATACTTTGTGTTTGCATGCTGAACCTTTTCATATTTGCCGACGTAACTCATGGAGTACTTACGATTGTTTATTACCTTATTGTGATGTTGCAAACCTCACTCACTTGCTACCACGCATCGATGCTCGAAGCGGAAAGCGTAAAGTTGCCTAATGCGATCTTCCATTGCAATTGGTGGGATATGGATAAACGATCGCGTCGTGTATTGATCTATTTTTTGCATAGCGCTCAGAAGGAAATTTCTTTTATAGCTCTTAAATTTTTAAAAATTAATTTGGGCACTGTTTTGTTGGTAAGTCGTGAGATGAGAGTGTACAAAATACTCTCACAAATTTATAAGAGAAAAATAATTTCATTTGCTTTTTCTTTCAAGATCGCCAAATTCTCATTTACTTTATATACCTTCGTCACCAAAATTGGTGTCGGAGAGAAAATAAAGCATTAACTGGAGTAAAGAATCCAAGATATACTAATTTTGGTTAAAAGTATTGTCTGAGCTGAAAATATTGGAGTTTTGTCCATTTGAATTTAATTCTTTAAAGCTTTATAATTTTAAATTGTATTAAAATATATGTAATACTATATGCATATTATATTATCAAAGAATCGAAATAAAAATGATTAAGTTTATTTTTCCGAAAAATCAGGAAAATGTGAACTACTTATTTCCTTCTTCAATGCTTCTATGGCTTTCACAAGGCGAGATCGTTCCTCGAGCTATTCGGATAATAAAACCAGTTCTTCAGAAAAAATTATTATTCTTGTGACCGTTTATCAGTTCTGTAATCGTCTGGGGCATTTTGAGAGATTTCGTGGTATAGTTAATCCAAGTTGCCCTGCACTTGAGCCCTTCAGCGCGGTGTTTTCTTCAGTAAATCTTTCAAATTTTGTGAGTTACTATTACTTTAGATTACTTGAATTAGAGTACCCGTACTAGTACGCATAAAAACAGTGATCCAAGTAGAGATAAATTCCTTAAAAACTTTCAAAATAGTCTCTTTCTGCGTCGATGCAGCGCTGCCAGCGCGATTTCCAAGCATTGAAGGCGTCACGGAAGACATTTTCCGGAATATCGTTGAAATTCGAGGTGCATGCTGCTTGGATCCCCTCCCCCCAGTTGTTCACAAGAAAGGCGATGTGAGCCGAGATGTTGGCGTGGTGCAACTTCCAATTCGCTGCGATGTCTTGTCGGACCCCATTGACCACTCACATAAACACGTCGCGCGAAAATGTTTGGCTCTTCAGGTGCTCGAGCAGATCACGCGTGTGTGGGACAAGACTTACGGCTGAACAAGGTTTACAAATTGGTAATTTTATTAAGAAAATTCTCATTCTGTAAACAATACGTTTCGGGCGCTTCGCTCGACTTATAGTCAATATAATCAGCCTACTGAGCCACATCAGACCCAGCATTTATTATTGGATAATGTTCGACCGAATAGAGCACGTCCAGCACACAGTAAAAAAAATATAGCAGCCGTAGACGAGAGGGTACTCGAAGACCGTGGAGAGTCGATTCGTCACCGTTCTCAGCAACTCGAACTGATGTATGGGAAGACTTGGCGCAGTTTACGTCGAGAGATCGTGTGATATCACCCCGCCAGACTTTTTCCTGTGAGGATTCGCCAGTTACTCGAAATGCTCGAACGAGTCATCCAAAATTGGACTCAATGGATGGACCATCTGAGCTGTAGCTGCGGACATTTCAAAGAGATAATCTTCAAAAAATAAATGACCAAGAATGTTCTTTTGAATGATAATAAACATTCACCATAAAATTTGAAGATACTGTGTTTTTTCTTTAAGCAAGTAAGGAACCTCAGCGGATCATCTTTAAGTATGCTGATGTCATTGAAGGCTATCTTATGTTACTTTTTTTTCTCTCTCATCACAAGGGAAACCTTTCTCTTGCTCTCCTAAGGGCTATTCCGCATTATTTATTATTTTTTTTCATCAATTAAGAATGAATTTTGAATTAATAAATGCGAGCCTATGTTTAGTTTCCGTTGAGCCACGAGAAAATTTATTTACTGTGGTCATTTTGTATATTGTGCTTAAAGAAAACTATCGCACAACTTCACAAATTAATAAGAATTAAAAAAGAACGGGAAACTACAAATTGTAATCAATTTCTTTACACATTTTATGAAATCTTGTCTGTGTGTGAGAGATATTTTTTATAATACCTAAATATTGTCATTGGAACGTGCCCATGTTCGGTTATAGGAATTGGTTTTATTATTTCAATGAAAACGCTGTGTTCATGAAATTTGTGAGATCATTAAAAAAAGAGTCCGCTTATAAGGACTGTCCGTAATGGGGATTGTACATGAATGATGAGCGTGAGGAACTGAATCAATTTTGCCATCCGCGACTGCCACAATGTATTACTGCATATCGAAATATTTCCGCTGTTTTTGAGATATGAATCTGAAATTTGGTATCCGTGCTTTATTATCAAAAAACTTGCTCATTTGTTGATATCACCGATATTGGTACACTATAGGTTATAGCTACCATACAAATTGATCGATCGAACTTAAGTTCTTGTATGCAAACTTGTTTTTATTTGACAAAATATTCTTATGAAATTTGGCATGAATAAAGGCGTAGGTCATTGTTATAATCTCCGAACATATTGTTGAGATTGGATCGCTGTAGCTGACATTCAAACAGACAGCTCAAAATAAAGATAATGTTCTTCTCCTCCTACCTGATTTTTTCGTTATTATGTAGCAGTTTAACAGTGGTTGCGGCACGTTTGCTCGTCAGTTAAAAATAACTTTACAATATGAAGTGAGAGGAAGTCAACCCTGGAAATCTGTGTGTCATTAGGTTACATAAGGTTTCCAGGGAAATTTTATGAATGGTTTGATTCGGCATGTAACATGGCGCCTCCCTTTGCTTACTGTTTTTCATTCATACTTTTAAATAATAAATAAATAAGTTTCATTGAGCTTGAAACCACTTTAATTTTTTATCGCTTCCTTTCTACCAGTTAGACAGATGTTAAATAAAACTTTGCAGTTGTATCCTTATGTAATATAACAGGTCAATTGAAAAGTCCCCAACCTGACACATCCATTACGCTACTAAAAATAAATCCATATGATTTTTTGAATAATTTTGAAAGCTCTAAGATCATACGTTTGTGAATTAACCAAAAGAGGTTCTAATAGACGAAAAGATCAAAAAAGTTCAAAAAACCATTTTTGATGACAGTAAAGAGAAGTTGTTCGAGATAGCGAACGCAGTAAAAATTATATGAACTCTATCTGTGCAAAGTGGGTTCGGCGGGAGCTCACTTTTCACGGAGCAGTGTTTGGAGATATTCAAGTGATATAGAATCGAGTGTTTGCATCGATATGTGACAATGATGAAACATAGCTCCATCATTTCACTCCGAAGTCCAATCGACGGTCTTTCGAGTGGAGAGCACACGATAAACGCACTCCACAGCGTGGAAAAAGGCAACAGTAGGCTGGTTATGGGCTCTTTATTTTTCACTTCGAAACCTATAAACGAGTCGGATGGTGATTGCTCTTCCCAAATACATTTTTGCTTTTAGCCTTAATGAAGACGGAAACTGTGTAAAAACACACACGTCCCTAAAGCACGAATGCTAAAGTAGCCGAACATGCATTTTTAATTTCTTTCCTTTCAAAAATTTCTCACTAAGTTGTTATACATAAGTAAGTAAAATTTTAATAATTAAGTTGCATTTTGTTAGGTCGAATCAGTTCTGTTGGTGGCTGACATGCGAGGTTGCATAACCTTAATTAAAAATTCTGTAATACCGGAATAAGAGTTCAATAAGTTTTAGAAATTTAGTCATTAAAAAATTAGCACGATTTTCTATTCTCTTCTAAAGTATTGATAATTATATGACAATTTTTTGGGAGTTAACTAATTGTAAGCAATATAAATAACTGTACTTCCTTTTGGCTAGACAGTGTTAAACAAGGTTTGCTTTTGTTACCGCCTCTGCGCAAAATAAGTAGTGTCCTCAAGAGTAATTAAAACAAAATCTTAGGTACTAAGGAAGTTTTCTATTACGTAATGGATCACAGTGTATTTTCTAAAGGCTAACTTCATTGTTGAATAATTTTTGAATGTTGTGATTTACAGTTTTGTCCTATTTGCTATGAAAGATACACGAAATGTGAGTGAAGGCGCGAGGATCTTGGGCTAAGGGATCAGCAAGCGTTCAAAAGCTGCATTGGTTGGCCTGAAGTTTGGTGAGCGACAAGTAGTAAACGTTTGACCAGATCGAAACCCCTGTGAATAAATAAATTAAAGCTAATTGAGAAATTATATAGAAGAAAGCTTTTATTGACAGCAAGTGCGCTCTTTAGAATACAAATTTTTCTTCTTCTTTTTTACTGGCGTAGACTCCGTTTATGCAGCTATAGCCGAGTCAACAACAGAGCGCCAGTCGTTTCTCCTTTTAGCTATGTGGCGCCAATAGTAGATTCCAAGCGAAACCAGGTCCTTCTCCACTTGATCTTTCTAACAGAGTGGAAATCTTCCTCTTCATCTGGTTCCCCTGGTGGGTACTACGTCGAAAACTTTCAGAGCTGTTGTTGAGGCCATTGTCATCAATATCATCGGCGTACGCCAGCCAGATTGAAGAAGTTGCACAAAAGAGAGTCACCCTGTCTGAAACCTCGTTTGGTATCGAATGGTGTGGAGAGGTTCTTCCCGATCCTGTTTTAGTTTTTGGTATTACTCAACCTCAGTTTTCACAGCCGTATTAGTTTTGCGGGGATACCAAATTCAGACATTGCGGCATAAAGGTAGCTCTTTTTCTTGCTGTCAAAAGCAGCTATAAAATCGACGAAGAAATGGTGTGTGTCGATTCTTCTTTCACGGGTCTTTTCCAAAATTTGGCGCATGGTGAATATCTGGTCAGTTGTAGATTTTCCAGGTCTAAAACCACATTGATAAGATCCAATCAGTTGGTTGACGGTGGGCTTGAGTCTTTCACACAATACGCTCGATAGAACCTTATATGCGATGTTGAGGTGGCTTATCCCACAGTGGTTTGCGCAGATTGTGGGGTCTTCCTTTTCGGCCAGTTTTCCTTTTTGGGGAGAGCACACTTGAATTCCAATCGTTGGGCATGCTTTCGTTCGACCATATTTTGCAAAGAAGCTGATGCATGCTCCTTATCAGTTCTTTGCCGCCGTGTTTGAATAGTTCGACCGGCAATCTATCCGCCCCCGCCGCTTTGTTGTCTTCAGACGGGTAATTGCTATTCGAAATTCTTCATGGTTGGGTAATGGAACGGCGTACCTCAAGTTATAAGTACTTTCATAGCAGGCTGGATAAGTGTTCCTTCCATAATTTTAGTATGCTCTGGACATCATTCACTAGATCACCTCTGGGGGTTCTACAAGAGTATGCTCCGGTCTTACTTCTTACTATATAAATAAGTACCTATAAAAACAGACCCCCGAAGTGGTCATGAAAAATATTGTTGCTTTATGGCTTACGAATCTCTTAATCTTAATATTTATAGGAATTATATGATTCAGTTCCCCTTAATCGCTATTTCCAAAACAAAGCTCAGATTTAGTTTCATTTCAAATATCAGTGATCATGTTTTCCTTTGCAGCTTTTTCTTTTTTTTTAGTGCTGTAAGTACCTGTACATGTATTTCAAAACATAATAATTTTTTTGTGGTGATTGCAGCTCAAAACTTTCGAGGAATATGCGTTCTTTCTTCGACTTATATTATGGACGTGGTAGTAAAGAATTCGAGACAAATGAATCGTTTCAGTTGCTGTTTTGGTGCTGGGCACTAATTGGCGTGAAACCATTGAAACCCTATGGTTTCTTTCGCTTATTGCAAATGGCGATCTGCTGGATTTGTCTGCTTGCGAGCCCTCTGGTTTTCGTTGTTGGCTTCACACAAGTTATGCAAAGTTCATCTATGACTGTTATACTGACTACTCTACAAGCGACAATCAATGTGATGGCTCTACCGCTGAAAGTGATCGTTACGGCCTTTTACTTAGATCGTCTACGTAGTGTCGAACCGATTTTCAAAAGTTTGAATGCACGCTATCAGAGTCCACAGGCACGTTTCGCAATAAGAGACAACGTTCTCCAATCGGCACGCTTATTTATAACGGTTCTGGCTTCATATTTCGGTTATGCCACAATTTCTTGGCTATCATCAATTTTTACACACACTCAACCGCTAAACGTATGGCTCCCACTTGTTGACTGGATTCCACATCCTACTACACAGTATTGGCTGCATTTTCTCATCGAGGTGCTGTACGTATACTTCCTGCTGTTAAGCCAGTGTCTGAGCGATCTCTATCCGGCTATTTACATCAAAGCCTTACGTACACACATTACTCTGCTTGCGGAGCGCGTCAGCAGGTTGGGAGCGAATTCGAATCTCACCAACGAGGACAATTATCAGGAATTAATTGATTGTGTGCGCTCGCACCAAGAAATATTGCAGTAAGAATTACATTCCTGCGCTAAGCATTGATCATGCATAAATCTGTACTTTCTGTCTCGACCAACAGAATTTCTAAGACTGTCGGCTCTGTTCTCTCTATCACCATCTTTATGCAGTTCACAATAGCCGCCGCTGTACTCTGTATCTGTATGCTTAATCTTTTTATATTTGCCGACGCGAATCATCGGGTAATTACGATTGTCTATTACCTTTGTGTACTGATGCAAACCTTACTCACTTGCTATCAGGCGTCGATGCTCGAAGCCGACTGCGCAAACTTGCCGAATGCGATCTTCCATTGCAATTGGTTGGCTTTGGATAAACGTTCGCGTCATCTGTTGATATACTTTCTGCATCGCTCTCAGAAGGAAATCTCTTTCGTAGCCGTTAAGATGTTTCGAATTAACTTAGGCACTAATTTGTCGGTAAGTTGAAGGATGAGAGTGGACAAACACTCTCACATGTTTATACGAGAGAAATTATTTCAGTTTCTTTTTCTTTCAAGATCGCCAAATTCTCATTTACTTTATATACCTTCATGAACAAAATGGGCGTTGGCGAGAATATAAAACATCAGTTTGAATAAAGAATCGACCATTTTAGTATTAAATGTTGTCATAGTAGTATATTATTGGGCAATGTTAATTTTAATTTATTACTTTGAAGCCTGATGTTCATTTTATTTAAAATCTTAGTACAGAAGAATCAGTAAATTATGATTTTTTACTTTTCTTTTTAATCCTTCTGTGGGTTGCATATGGCGAAAATAATGAAATTAAAATCACTTCGTAAGAAAAAAATTTCCGGTTCTGTGACATTTTGAAGAGTCTCGAAGAGGTCCCTAATAAAGGAAATTGCTTATCAAGTCTCTCCCCACTTACCTATTCCACCGCAGGGGTTACTTCAATAAATGGTTTAAAATTGTGTGAGCTATTATAAATTTACACTACTTTGGCTGAAGGGGCTAAAGACTTTAGACCAATCAGTCTCTCCTATTTCCTACGAGAGTGTTAGAGAGATTAATTATTTTATGACAACGATAGGTCAGTTGGCACTGCCTTGCACACACTTGTCTCTTGGTTCGAAAGGTCTATAAGGAGCAAAGATTTTGTCGCGGAGACTTTCCCCGATATCGAGGGGACATTCAACAACGTTCAGTCGGAAGCGGTCATTAGAACTCTTGGTAGGTTTGGGTTGAACCGAACCTTAAGCATCTTATCTAGAAACTTCTCTGCGGTAGAACGAAGATGAGTAACCACAAAGTGGAGTTCTGTAGCTACTACTTCTATGAATCATGAAAAAATCGACTGCCGGCTGATTGCTTACACGGACGACGTAGTTCTCCTGGTTGAAGGGAAGTTTCTAAATACCACGTACGAGCTAACTTAGTGATAATTTAGTATTGTATACAACAGGGCTGCTGAAAACGAACTCGCCATCAATCCTAACAACGCGAACTGGTTCTATATACTAGGAAGAACAAAATACTATGGGCATCTACCATCAGTTGGAGGAAAACGACGTCTGCCTGCTGACAAAGTTAATTACCCTGGTGTCATCCTAGACAGAAAGCTTTTGGGGAACAAGGAAGGCATCTGTTGCCCTGTACTGCTGCAGGGAAGCCATTGGCAAAAAGTGTGACTCTCAACTAAGGCTCTATGAAACCATAGTTGAACCTATAATGTTCTACGGAATTTTTGTTTGGTGAACGGCTCTGGAAAAGACTACACTCGCGAAAAAATTATCGCTGAAGATATAGCGGCAAGGTGCATGACCGCGAAAGCAGTCTTCAGAATCAGAGAATCTGGATACTTAAACGTCTGCTGGTCTGGGCACTCTGGAATCTTCGCTCGTTTTGACTTCATTCCAAAATATTTGGATTACCTGGTCGCCGAGCCTAGCCCTGTTGGTCGCTTTTCTGTTCACATACCCATGAGGGAGTCATGAAAGGAAAGGACCAGCTGGAGGGAAAAACGGTAAGCTGCTTTATGGACCAAAGCTTGCGGGAAGGGTTACACCACAGGGAACTTTGCATCAACTTCAGTTTTAGACTTCTTGACCATCAGCAGCGCCCTTCAGGGTGGTTACTATCCAGGTAGGGTTGGGTAGGGTAGATTCCATACCTTTGGTAGCGAACTATTTGCCATTAGACCGGTTTGGGTGCCTGATCACAATGGTTTACGGGAAACTGTAAGGTTGATGAGCTTGCTAAGGCAGGCACTTCAGTCTCAATAACTTCGGAATAGGAATGGATAGGAGTTCCACTGGCTTCTTGTGGTTCACTGTTAGACTGTTGGGCTTCAGACCAGCTCAGCTGGCATTGGCCAGCTGTGCAATCAGAATATCTTTTTGGCCTATGGTAAATCATAAGAGCTTTAGGAAACTCTTCAATCTCAGCAAATCAGGACTCAAACAGTAAGAATCAGGACTCAAACAGTAAGATTGAATATCTTACCGGATGCCAGCTGCATCAGCTGTTTGAAAGAAGACGAAATAGAATCATTTTAAAACATCCTCCTTGAATGTCCCGCTTTTGCTAGAGCAAGGCAAAATCCCCTTGGACCCATATTTTCCGGCATCCAGGTGAAATAGCAAAAATAGAAATAAAACACGAAATAAAACGTGATAGGTTCAGGGCGCTTTTTCGGTAGCTCACATCCAACCAAAGGATGTTTTTCGGCTGGTTTTACATAGGATTGAACATAACAGTTTAAGTGTGATCCCTCCGTCATGATAAGGGATCAGATATCTAACCTAACCTAACCTAGGCTGGAGTAGTCGTTATGCTTTGATTCGATATGCTGATGTCATTACAAGATATCTTCTATGACTTTTTCTCCTTAAGGGTCTCTTTATTTCTCTGCTTAGTCCTATTTGAGAGGGCTAATCTGCATTGAATACTATTTTCTGTGTTTCTGGTGGGACTATATCAAGATAATCAGTGGCTAGCGTGTTTTTAGCATTATTAACAATTTTCAGAGTATTATTAAGTAGAAAATAATAGGGTTTCTAAGATAATTTAAAAATTTTCACTAGAGGACCAAATTGAAAATACTTGTTAGTCAATATAAAGGTTCGCCATTTTTTATTTTACACAAACAAGGAAGGCAAATCATTCGTTCTGAGAAACCGATTGCTTTCTTCTCTTTGTTGTTAAGATATGAATAAAAGGGGCGAAAACATGTCACTAATAGAGTGACTGGTTAGAACCTTTATCTCTTTAGATTTTCTCCATATCAGAAGGCCGATGACTCATGTATTGACAGTTGACCAGTTGGCTTACATCAAGTATACATATGTACATATGTGAAGTCCAGCTGTCCTGCAGTAAACCTATTGGCGTTTGAAGATAATGAAAAAAGTGTAATGAAACAGTGAACTAAGAGTGCTTTCCATGTGTTCATTGCTTTGTAGTTCTCATTTATTGTTCCCACAATATTCGTTACAATTTCAAGTGAGGCTGAGCTCTCTCTGTATGCAACAAATACTCTACAGAGGTACCTTTTCCCATAGCCTTTTTTAGACAGATCACGCGTGAGTTGTGTCAAGCTGTCATGTATTTTTTCAGTATTATTTAGCATTTCATCATGGAAAGACTTACGCCTGAACAAGGTTTACAAATTGTTCAACTTTATTACTAACGTTCTTTAAAGAATGTGTTTTGCACGTTCCGCTCAATTTATCGTCAACATAATCGGCTTACAGAGCGAACTATTCGCAATTGGATAATATTTGAACGAATAGACCACGTCCAGTACACAGTGAAGAAAATATAGCAGCCGTATCTGAGAGTGTACACGAAGACCGTGGAGAGTCGATTTGGCGCTGTTCGCAGCAACTCGGACTAATGCATGGAACGATTTGTCGAATTTTACCTCGAGATCTTGAATTGAAAGCATACAAAATACAGCTTGTGCAAGAACTGAAGCCGCTCGACATTTTCAAGCGACATCGTTCCGCTCTACCGGCTCTTAAAAAGTTCGAGTCAAATTTGTTCGAGCAATGAGGCACGAGCAAAATTTCCGCATTTGAAAGGAAAAGCAACCTGAAGAAATTCAAAAGCTGCCATTTTATTCATCAAAAAACAACGGTTTGGTGTGGTTTGTGGACCGGTGGAATCAGCGGTCCATATTTCTTCAAAAATTATGCCTGTGAGAACGTAACCGTTTATGACCCGTCGCGACCGTTATCGTGCCATGATAACCGACTATTTGATAAGCTCGTAATCTCGGCGACATTTCGTTTCAACAAGACGGTGCTACTTCCCACACATCAATCAATGGACTTATTAAGAGAACACTTCGGTGAGCGGATAATTTCACGTTTTGGATGGAATTGAAAACCAAGATCGTGTGATATCACACAGTTAGACTTTTCTCTGTGGGGATATGTAAATTCTGCTTTGATGCAGACTTTGGAGCAAACCATCATGCGTGTCATTCGCCAGTTACCAGTCGAAATGCTCGAACGAGTCATCGAAAATTGAACTCAATGGATGGACCATCTGAAATCGCCGCGGTCAACATTTGAAAGATACATATAATCTTCAAAAAATTAATGTCAAAGAATATTCTTTCGAACGATAATAAACATTCCCCATTATTATAATTAAAAAAATAAATTTGAAGTTTATGCGCTTTTTCTTAAAAAAAGCAGGGGACCTCGAAATTGATCACCCATTATTATTTATAATTAGGTATTATTAGAGTAACCTTTGTTTTGTCAATATATCGTCTTACATATTATATTATGTTATACATACATACATATAAAATGGGTTGTCAAAAAAGTCTTGCGGTATTTTTATTGAATTTTTTTTTAATTGAAATTGAAATGAATTTTTGATGACTCATGCCCAGCTCTTGACCGATGCTACGGCTGCTACTATCCCAGTCTCTTACGAGCAATTCAGCGATTTTATCGTAATTTTCGACGACAGGCCTTCCGGAGCGTGGCGCATCTTCGACCACCTCTACACCAGAACGAAAACGTTGAAACCATCGTTGTGCGGTGGAAATGGCGGGTCCATAAACTGCACACATTTTATTGGCGGCTTGAGATGCATTTTTGCCTTTATCGTAGTAGTACTGTAAAATATATTTACATTTTCTCTTTATTTTGCTACATGCTTGTGACGCTATAACTCACGAACGACTTAAAAGAAACGATAATCAATCAAACGCGTGTTAGCGCGTGAAATGAGCTTTCCAAAAAGGTATAGCATGACCCGATGAGACGAATAAAACTAGAACTACGCGCTTTCAGCGCCAACTACCGAAAATACCGCAAGACTTTTTTATATTATTATAAAGAGGCGCCATATAAAATTACAACAAGGATAAATCGCATCTTGGCTTTTCGTAAGTATGTTATCAACCAGGTCTGAGGCAACATTTCCGTTAATTGTCAATTTAAATATTTATTTTAAAATTTTCAACACTATTCTGTTTTCCATTTATTTCTTTTCTAATTATAAATATTAAATAAGTATTTACATACATATGTATGTACATACATATGTACATATATTTTTCCTAATTAATTGAAATATAGTTGAATATAAAATCAAATGATCACGAATTCTCCACAGACTTGAGGACATCATCATTATAATTATAAACTTTCCATAAATGTATTTGAATAATTGTGTATATTTTTACTTCCGACTAATAATACCCTTGAGCTCAGTCTTATCCTTGAAACCTGACAGCCTCCCAACGCGTCCCTGCACAAGTAAAAACAATAATGCCCTGAGAGACTCGAGTATTTGTCGCATTTGTTTCTTCAGACTTGTTTGTTTTATTACACAGTTATTTTCATATGTGTATACATATGTACACATAACTTACATACACACATACATATGCATTTTCAAATATATTATTCAAGCACATATCCACTTATCCACTGTTAACATACGGCAAAATATTTACGCCACTTTTTACTATGTGTGCATATATGTATACATTTGTGTATGTATATATGTATATGTCTTAGTTGAGTAGTGCGCACATCTGTCTGCATTTTTAATTCGCGCAAGAAAATCTACAAGTAATGGCCTTTAGTGCGCTCTTTATTTGTTTATTTATGCGCACACATGCACACTTTTATATTTAGTTGTTTGTTTCTTAATTTTTATTTTCATTGCAAATTGTTAGCGACCATTCAGGCAGCTGACAGCTTTGAGCAGTGTTGCCAATTATTATATTTATTTCGAATATACTGGAATGCTGTTATGTTCAAAAACAGTAAAAGGGGTAAATGTTCAGCAGAGCGGCTTTTCCGAAAACGTGCACCAATTTTCGCGGGAAATGTCTTAAAATACTCGTTTTAGTTCTACTTTACGAATATGTTAGGTGCGTGCTTTTAAAAACAATATTTTCTTTGTTTTAATAGAAAAACATCGTATTTCCCGAATTAAAAAATTCACTTTTGCGCCTTACACGTCACTTTCAGCGCTCGAAAAAAAATATCCCTGGTCGGTCCAACACCCCGGCGTTCATAATTCTTCTGTGTCCAACTTCTTCTTCTTTCTGCAATAATAATGAATTATAAATTTTTCTATTATGTATTTCTCATTTTTACCAATTCTCGTTCAGACCCAAATATTGAGAATATCGATATTTTAATTTCTTTTTGTTTTTCCAGTTATTATTATTTTTCTATTACGTGTCTCTCAATTTTATCTATTCTTCTTTAGTCTCGAATATCGAGAGTATCGATATTTCGAAACCGATCGCTGCTTGTATCACTAGTACCCAATTGAATTTCGAACAGTGATGCCATTTATAGCGTAAATATCGTGCAAAATCATAATATTTCTTTTTGTTTTTATTACAAAAAAAACATAAAAATAGATAACGAGAATCGGAATAAAAACCGAATTTTTTAAGACATTTCCCGTGAAAATTGGTGCACGTTTTCGGAAAAGCCGCTCTGCTGAACATTTACCGTAAAAGGGTTACATGGGTTTCCTCGGGTAAAAACAAGCCGTTTTTCAACATTTTTTTTCTCATATAAAAAATAAAATATTTTATTAGAATTTTTTACTATTACAAACATACGCTATTAACAAAGAAATTCTGAAATGTTTGAAAAAAAAAAGATTTTAAACTGGGCCATTGCGACATTTATCTTTACAGGATCATCTTCCTTAAAGTGAAAAAGCCTTTCAGAATTGTATCTCGAATACCTATGTAAAATTTCATGAACATCGGTTGAGTAGTTCTCAGGAAATCTTGCTAACTCAAGGCGGTATCTCCGGAACTATTATTCGGATCAACTTGAAAAGTTTGGACAAAGTTCTAGAGGAGTTGTAGAATTTAATAACACATGTCTAAAACATAAAAGTTCAAAAGTGCGCGGATGGGGTCTTGTTTTCCAAAGTGATAAGTTTTTCTTTTTCCTTGCTGTCTCTATGTAGATTGCCACGTTTTCTTTTGGTTTCAACAGCTGATATCATTTTAAATATCTCTTGCAGAAGGAATCTTCTAGTTTTCTCAGTTTTTATACTCTGAACAGGGTTTGTAACGAAGTTTGGATCAAGCATAAGGAAACGTCGGAAACACTACAAAACATTTGCTTATGTGTGGGTGTACAATGTCGATTTAGCCATGTCTCGTCTTGTTCTTCCTTCCCACTGTTTGGCGCCATTTGGAGATTCCAAGTGTAGCCAGGTCTTTCCAACCGAGTGGACGATTTTCCTCTTCCTCTGCTTTCCACGGCGGGTACTGCGTCGAATACTCTCAGAGCTAATGTGTTTTCATCCATTCGTAGCCTCTGTCTGCTAATTCACTGAATTGTGTTAATGTCGTCGTATATTCGAGTAGCTCATCGTTCCACCGATTGCGATACTCCCCATTGCCAATGCGCAAATGACCATAAATCATCCGCAGAACCCTTTTCTTGAAAACTCGTAAGGTCGGCTGATCATATGTTGTCATCGTCCTCTAAACCATATAACAGGGCGGGAATAAAGAGTGACTTATAGGGTTTGGTTTTTGTTTGTCGAGAGAGGACTTTGCTTCTCAATTGCCTACTCAGTCCGAAGTAGCACCTGTTGGCACGAACTATTCTGCGACGGATTTCAAGGCTGACGTTGTTGTTGGTGTTAATACTGGTTCCAAGATAGACGAAATTATTTACGATTTCGAAGTTATGACTGTTAACAGTGACGTGAGAGCCAAGTCGCGAGTGCGACGACTTTTTGTTTGATGACGGGAGATATTTCGTCCTGCCCTCGTTCACTACCAGACCCATTTGCTTTGTTTCCTTATCCAGTCTGGATAAAGCAGAACTAACAGCGCAGGTGTTGAGGCCAACGATATCGATATCATCGGCGTACGCCAGCAGGCGTACCTGCTGGATTAAGCTCTGCAGCTTGAATTATTTTCTCCACCGGTAGATTGAAGAAGTCGCACGATATGGAATACCATATCTGAAACCTCGTTCTGTCCTGCCTGGTTCGGACGGAACTCTTAGTATTACTTGACGTCAGTTTACACAGCCGTATTAGTTTTGCGGGGATACCAAATTCAGACATCGCGGCATAAAGGCAGCTCCTTTTCGTGCGAAGAGGTGGTGTGTGTCGATTCTCCTTTCACGGATCTTTTCCAAAATTTGGCGCATGGTGAATATCTATTAGATTGTTGATTTTCCAGGTCTAAAGCCACATTGATAAAGTCCAATCTGTTTGTTGATGGTGGGTTTCAATCTTTCACACAATACGCTCGATAAAACCTTATATGCGATGTTGAGGAGGCTTAACCCACGGTAGTTGGCGCAGGTTGTGGGGTCTCCCTTTTTGACCAGTTTCCCTTTTTGGGGAGAGCACACTTAAATTCCAATCGTTGGGCCATGCTTTCGTCTGACCATATTTTACAAAGAAGCTGTTGCATGCTCCTTATCAGTTCTTCGCCGTGGTATCTGAATAGCTCGGCTGGCAATTCATCGGTCCCACCACTTTGTTGTTCTTCAGACGGGTAATTGCTATTCGTATTTCTTCATGGTCGGGCAATGGAACGTCTGCTCCATCGTCATCGATTGGGGAATCGGGGACACCATCTCCAGGTGTATTGTTCCCTCTATAATTTCAGTTTGCTCTGGGTATCATTCACTAGATCACCTCTGGGAGTTCTACAAGAACTCTGGTCTTGAAACCTTCTGCTAGTCGCCGCATCTTCTCTTGGAATTTTAGAGCATTACTCCTGTCGTCCTTGAGAATCTGACTCTTCGTACTCACGCATTTCGGCCTCTCTCTTTTTTTGTCTGCAAATGCGTCTCGCTTTCCTCTTCAACTTTCGGTGTCTATCTCATCCCTCTTGTGTAGTGGTCGATAGGTTTGTTAATAAAAATGCATATGTTTAAGAAGATTAAGGAGAATAATTCTAAATACAGAGATGTATTATTGAAGGCAAGTTTTTGCTGGTTTTCAGCCAAAAACATTTATTTATTTATCCAAAAACAGGTAGAATTATGTGACGACTTACTTTTCACTAATTCAAAACAAT
Organism: Bactrocera neohumeralis; assembly: GCF_024586455.1. NCBI lineage: Eukaryota > Metazoa > Arthropoda > Insecta > Diptera > Tephritidae > Bactrocera > Bactrocera neohumeralis. The sequence goes on along the minus strand of NC_065922.1, from coordinate 48,079,128 downwards.
ATGGCAACCACGAATATCGCAAATGCCTTATTCGCATACGTCGCCAGACGATCGAAATCCGAATCTGCTCTTACACTGTAGCTCCACTTGCTCGCAGTTGCATATCCTTGAGGGTGTATACGTACATATGTATGTGTTGGTGTATGAGGACGAAAGTCTCATATGCCCTTCATTCGCTCTACAACAACACTGCGTACATAGATTGCAGTAGCTTTAGCCGTTTGCCATTCAGTGGCGCATCATGTTGCTGGATTAAGCGCTTAAGTATTTCGTTTGTCTGTCGCTTGACAGCTCGAAATGTTATATGCTACGGAGCAATCTCCACTATAGACTCTTATATACTACATACATACATATATGCACCCGCATCAGCCCGCGCGCCCGCCATAATTTCGCCGTTTCGCATCCAAACAATTTAATCAAGTTGCATATAAATTCATGTTAGATTTTTCATTGTTGTTATTGTTGCTGTTTTTGCACTACTGTTGTACGGCTTAACTATTCAAGCGGCTGTTTGTCGGCGGCACGAATGCTGGCGGCTGCCTCGGTGCCTCGGTGCCGCGTTGAGCTTTTATCTTTTTCGGCGCATTTGCAAGGCGAGATGAGTCAAATTGTTGTTTTTGTTGCAGTACGCGCAGCCCAGCTGCGGGTGAAACTCAGCATTCTTGCATCATTCAGGCATCAACTCAGCTATGCTTGCAGTGAAATGCGACACTGTCCCTGAATGCTGTTACTGTTCTATTTTTGTTGTTTTCAATATGGCTGTTGTTGTTTTTGTTTGAAATCGCATTTTTGCATTGCGTATATTACGTGCGCTATGTGCGTAATGAATACTATTTAATAATTAAAGGCGTACATACGAGCACTCAGAGGAATTCCGCGAAGCGCATCCAACCACACGATGAGCATATTAAGATATTCGGTAAAGTTTTCACGCGAGCCACTTGATAAGTTAATACTTGAGAATGTGTGCACCTTTTCTGTAAAAATATTATAGTTATTGTTGTGGGTCTCGGGTTCAAATTTGGATTCTCTCGAATGTAAATAGAAATTTAAAATAGTTAAGAAAATAATCTAACGATACGACGGAGAACAGAATTTATCAAGATCTAACAGTAACCAAAAAAAAATTATTCATCAGTGTTAGTAAATTTTCCTTAAGTGCGTATTTTTGAGGTTAATAACTAATAAAAATTTGCTGCGAGGCCAGATCCGGAAAATATGGTGGATGCGAAAGGAATTCAAAGCCGGAATTCGTAAGTTTTCCACTGATCGTATGGTTTTGTGACTAATTTTCTGAATTCCTTTTTCTTTAACTGGATTCATTTTTCTACGATTCCGTCTTTTTTTGCGGGTTAGGGGGTGGAAAATGCCTTCCGAATCGGCACTGCTGTCGTCACAGACACGGTTTGTGTCACTTGTAGGTCAGGTCATTAAAAACCCCCTCTCTAAGGAGCCGTCGCCCACCCTGCAGCCACATTTACATTACTTCACGGAGGTGCTCCATTTTTTTCATTGAGATATTTACATCTGCGCACCTGCGTCCAGGTCCCTCCTTTTGCTGCGTAGCAAAATTACTGTGAATTTCTGGATAATTCCCCAGTTTGCTTCATTTTCCAATATGCCGCTGATTTAATTGTCCGCGTTTAGTGGGCCAAACAGGTCTTCTACGGCGGTGCGTTCTCGTTGCTTTTATGGCCTTACGGCCCTTCCATAAGTTTAGGTATTTGCTCAGATCTCAGCTCCGTATAATAGGATGCTGATTGTCGTCGATATTAGGAGCTTTGTTTTCTTTGGCTGGGACTCCCTATGTTTGCAGACAGTCTGCTAAGTTTGGAGGTGATTTTCGCTGCCTTTCCTGCGGCGTGCTGAACTTGTACCCAGAAACTTAGCCTGAAGTCCAGTCTTACGCCTAAGTAGCTTACTGCTTTTGTGTCCTAAGAGTATCCGTAGTCGTTTGCATACTTATTTCGAGGGGTATGTGCTTATTTGTTAGCAATAGTAGCTTTGCTTTTTCCGTAGCGAGATGGAGGTCGTGTGAGTCGAGCCATGCTTGTCCTTTGGTGTTTCAATAACGCTATTATATGCCCTTGTCTCTAAACTAGTGGAAGAAAAATTTATCACATTCCCAAAGCTTAGATACCGCACACTTACGAATTTTGTGTTTATCTTTTGACACTTTGAGCTTGGTTCAGTTCATATATATGTAGTGTCAAATGGAGTCAAATGTTGGAGTCTTGTTTCGTCCACTGTCACATATCGAAAAAAAATTTGGTTTGTTGCGATTGTATTGCTGAAGCTACTCCGAAGCCTGCTGAGAATCTTCAATACTCAGTTTTTTTCGTTCTATTGTAAGCTCACATGGTACTCAGCATAATGCTTTCCATATAACCAATAATTCATGAATAATGTGTCCAAAAATATGTCTTCTAACTGCATAATGCATCGGCTATCTCGTGTTCCAAAATAAATTTGTGGATTTTCTACAACTTCTTTGTGATATCTACTGAAATGACATCTTGACTGACAAAGTGTCAGTAGTCTTTTAAACAATAAACTCGAAATTTTTTTCTTCCAAATGTTTTTCAAATTCTCAGCACTGATATCACGATATCATTACTCTACTCATGCTCCTGACATCGGGACTGTGACAGAAAGATATTATCCTAAATGACGGTTTCCAAACTCAGCACACCGTTTTCAACATTACAGGCACCGGCTTTTGTTTCAGCGAATGAGTTTTCAATGATCTAATGTCGCGTTCGCCGAAGTGGATCTCTCGACCTCAACTTTATAAACGCTTGTTGTTGTTGTTGTTGTCGAATTGACAGTCTTTTGTTGGATAAAAATCCTGGTCCGTTCCGGTTATGTAGTCACGACTCTCGGGGAGACGGTGTGCAAATGATTCAGGTCTGTTGTTACGTGTCAAGCATTTGCAAGCTTCATACCCAAAACATTAACAAAAAGGTGTTGCCTCGATTCATAGGAGATATTAACCTTCTCTGCAACTTGTGTGAAGCCTACACGATGATTTCCAAACAGTGTTTCTTCAACTTTTTCGATGTTATCGTGATGAACAGAGGTGGATGGACGACTCGCATGAGACAGGCTGTTTGATGAATACACAATCTTCTTTGAATGCTTTGTGACACTCAAATATTTCTTCCGTCATTTGCAGAGATGGTTGTATGACTTGATAGGGAGGAGAATAATTACAACTTTGAACAATCGTAACATAAATAAACCCCTAATCTTGCAGGTATTTAAAATTCGAGTTATGTGCTTTTAAAATCAGTTTCAAATTTCCTGCCAAGCTTCGCTAATCAAAAATCAATTTTACAAAACGCGAACTAGAACCTAGGAGGCAAAACTCCGAATGAAAAAAATAACCTAAAAGCACCTCTACACGCCACACATAAATAATCCACGCTTTTCGTATTTACGCCATTTATTGATTTTGATTGACTGCATAGATTTAGGCGCTAAGCCACAACAACAAACACTTTGGGCATTTTTATAACAAAACAATTTGCTAACAACAACAAAGTAAGCCAAGTTAGCGCTGGCAAGCGATTCCCGCTATAATAACAACAAATGTTTAGATGCGAACACATAAACTATAAATATTTGCATATTTGGCAGCTATAAAATATTTATTGCGTCAAAGTTGCCCAATAGCAATACCAACAACAACACCACCAACACTAATGTAGTCGGTTATCTATTGAGTGCGAATGGAAGTTTCATAATCTAAAATAGCCTACAGCTCGCGGCTGAGCATGAGGTATGGCAGAGCAATGAAGTTAAGGAACTGAGAAGCACTTGTTAGGGGGGATCCAAAAGAAGAGCAGAGACGCCACCGATCTCAGAAATCATAAAGGCAACACAGACATCGGCAACAATGAGCCCTTGGTAGCGTTTGTTGGATACTCCTCCCCCCAACGCCCACATACATAGTTTTTCGAATATACTTTTATTGTTATTTCTATTTTTACGGCTTTTCCTAATTTTATTTTACTTTTCTTTTTCATTTGTCTTTGTTGGGGTGCCTAAGCAGCCGTGCAATGTGCGACGCCCTGTTAACAGCCCAAAATCGTTGTGGCAAATATTCAGCAAAGTGTGAAACTGTGTGACTGGGCGTTGGCGGTGGAAACAAGCAGCTTATCCGGCTTAATGCAATTTAAATAACGAAACAAAAGTAAAAAGAAATGATGCTGAAGGGGAAATAGAGCAATCGAAGCAATGGTGCAAGAAACGATGAAGTGCTCAGCGAGATGGACATACAAACTGCTCGTGTCCAGTATTTGGGTGCCTCGTTGCTTTTTAATTCCATTTCTCTTTGGAACATTAAGCTCTGCGGGCGATGAATTCGATGCCACTCGAGAGCGCAGACACGTGCAATGGTTTGGAAATCATCACTGATTAGGTGGGGGTGGTGAAGGCGGAAATGTGTTCAACGCTTTGTTTTTATTTCCGTTGTTATTTAACAATTTTCGACATTTAGCAATGCTCAATTAATTTAATTGTTTTTGTGTGCTTTGGTGTCAAGGGTGTCGTAATCTTCCGAAAGTAGTCTTCAGCTACTTTTGTGCTTTTAGAAAATTTGTTAATTCTTGGAAGTCGCTTTTTCGTGAAGAACTAGGACGATTAAACTTTCCTCTTCTATAAGATTGTTTACGATTCCGGGAATTTGATTAATTAGTAGAATAATACTCTCCTTTATTCCAATATTTATAATTTTTTCTAACGTATTATTATAAAAATCAGAAATTGCTCGTGATCATATCTTTTTTCGTATTTCAAAAGTAGACCAAATAAAAAATAATAATTTTAATAATTTAGAGGGAGAAAAAGGCAACCAAAGAGTTCCTTCCTACAATACATCGCACTTCATAATGATATGTTAAATTCTTCCGTTATGACCTAGTTAGTTTCAATGCTCTTGTTCACGTCAGAGATTTGCAACGAGTATGATTAAGTCAGATCAAACACTCGTGCCGAAAACAGAATCAAATCAACTCGAGATTGCTGTACACGTCAAGTACCGACCAGCGTCATTTGATTCGATGCAATACGGACAATCTATTCTTCGGCAATCACGAACGAGTAAAAGGTATGGCCCAATTCGGTTCAAATCAAATTATATCAACTGCCCTGCGACGATTGATTCAATCAAACCAATCAATTATTCGAGTAATGTGGCATTGGTTCCTCGGATAAAGATGTACGTATGAACTTTGACTATGAGCATATATAGGAAGATTTCGATGCCATGTTATTTTTCTCCAGTATTATTTGGCATTTCATATCGACTTACGTCTGAACAACATTTATAAATGGTTCAAATGTGCGTACTATTTGCAACACCCTCACCCATCTTGAGACCCAGCATTCATTACCGGATAATGGTCGACCAAATAGAACACGTCCAGCACGCAGTGAAGAAAATATAGCAGCCGTTGCTGAGAGTGTACACAAAGACTGTAGATAGATGATTTTGCCGCTCAACGGGAATTTAAACAAGCAAAATTGCCTTCTTAAAACGAGAGCTACCTGAAGAGATTCAAGAGCTGCCATTTCATTCGGAATTAACAATGGTTTGGTGTGGTTTGTGGGCCGATGGAATTATCCGTCAATATTTCTTCAAAAATGATGCCGGTGAGAACTTAATCATAATGGCGACCGTGATCGCGCCATGATGTTAGATAATCGACTATTTGATACCTGAAATTGAAGAACGCGATCTCGGCGACATTTGGTTTCAACAAGACGGTGCCACTACCACACATTGCATCAATAAATGGATTTATTGAGAGAACACTTTGATGAGCATATATGTAACTTCACGTTTTGAGCCGGTCGATTAGCTATCCAGATCACTCCGTCAGACTTTGTTCTGTTGGAATATGTAAAGTCTAAAGTCTACGCGGACAATCGCTCTTTGATACAGACAGGCCTTGGAGCAAAACATTACCCGTGTCATCCACCAGTTACCAGTCGAAATGCTCGAACGAGTCATCGAAAATTGGACTCAATGGATGGAAAATTTAAGACCAGCCGCGACCAAAATTTGAGATAATCTACAAAAACAAAAAAAAAAATGTCAAATAATGTTCTTTGGAATGATAATAAACATTTCTCGTTAAGTTTGAAGTTTCTGTATTTTTTCTTTAAATATTTGGGAGCCTCAAAAAGTATGAATAAATGTAAATTACTCGTTGCAATTCTCTGGTTCACATATTAAGTAAGCAAATTTTCCAAACGTAAATAAATATGTATTATTCCTTAACTTATTTTTTATTTTAAATCATATGGTAACGATATAAAGTAATAATTGTTTTCCAGTAATTTTAACTTCAGCGATATTTAATTCCTCCGCATTTCGCCTTTTTAGATGAATGTCGATTAGCTGGAAAAGAACCGACCAGTAGATTTTATTTGAATATTAAATTAATATAATATTAATATTTAGTAAATAATAAGAAAGTTTCTATTATATAAATTTAAATGTAATTTCGCTAATTATACATATTATTATATAATATATTACTAAAGGTTAATGCCGTGTTTTTTGTGTGCCTTCACGCCTAGTTTGTTGTTAATTCATAAAATTTGTAGACAAAAGAGTGAATTTATGTATTAAAGGGAAGCAATAATAATAATCGTAATTCATGCACGACTGCATTACCCCTTCGTTTTTTGCTGCATCGCTCTTTCAAGATTTTCTCCTGTGCGATCACGGAGGAGCAGATTATGTGCGCAACTAAAACAAAAGCACTCTCCACACTCGCGCTACAGAGCGACAGCACCCCTACTGGAGTGTAGAAATTCATTTGTGGTACTCAATGCAAAAGAGTTCAGTGTCAATTAGAATTTTCTTCTACAGTCGGTCAGCAGTGAAGTCTCGGGTCATTCGCGATCGTGGAAAATAATAGCAAACGCGTTAGTAAAATAAGTGAATAGCAATATTTGGTGTTGTGTAAATTTGTAAAAGCGGTGTTTAGTGAAAATGTAGGGAAAATCCGTTTGGTTATTGATAAAAGTGACAAAGTTTCTGGTGTAAAGTGTAAATGTTTCAAAGTGAAGTATAAAGAGGTGCAATAATAAAATAAATTGGCTAATTTCAATAGTCGCAAAGCTAAAATCGTTTTCTTTCATTTGTGATAAATTTGTTAATGAAAAGTATTACTTTAAATGTATGCAAATTATTTAAATTGTAAATGTTTATTGGTAAGCAAGTTGGTAAATTGGTGTCGAAATATTTTTTGTAGCGTTCGTTCGTTCGTTTTGCTTTTGTTCGTAGTTCATCATTCGTTGCTCTGCGTTAATTATGTTGACCTCGAAACTTTCAACGATGCAAGAGACTTTTAATGCTCTCTACAGGTGAGTGGAGTTACAGGGTGTCTAGATAAATACTTAATTATTTTCTTATTCGTCAATTAATAATGCAGGCACATCAAACTAAACAAAACAAAAAAACGAAACATTTTCAGTTTCAGTGTGTGGAAAAAAACAACCAACAACAAACAAAATATTCCGCAGAAGGAAATAATTAGAATTAACATTTCGTGTTTTCTTGCCCAAAGCAACTACTACTACTATTTTGGTTATTTTCGAAAAAAAAAAATTTATTTTTATTAAAACATCAACATAGTTCAGTATATTTTTTATAGAGTTAGTAATAAAATATATACAGTTTTATCAATATTTCTTCTATTTTTCTCTTTAACTTGAGAACTATGTTTTTTATTTGTTAGTCAAAATTTTCTATTAAAAAATCATCAATTTTTAATTTTGATTTTATTGTTACAAAAGAGTATCCGAAAATTGTAAATAAAACGCAAAATGTTTCATTATTCATCAACACTTCTTTTGTCGCTTTCAAAGTAATCTCTACCAGATGTAATGCCAACGATTTTTCTAGTCCTCCAAACACTTTTCATAAGCACTTTTTCAGACCAGTGAATATTGTTTTATCTCTTTGATCGAATGCAAACGGGTTCCATTCCAATGATTTTTCGCCAAGGGTACGGATATCGTATTATATACTTTTGTGCTTTTAGAAAACTAAAACTGGGTTGGTCTTTGAAGTTGGAGGACTTACGATTTATAAGGATACTTATGGTTTCAGGAGAAAAATTTATAGTTTATAGTTTTGTTTTTACTTCCATATTTATATTTTTTTTAACCTGCAAACTGCGTGACCGCCGCCGCGCACCATTGTTATATCACATGATCTTAGAGGCCACGCCAAGAACTCACGATGTGATATAATGCGCTCACCAAAAGTTTCCTTCATTAAATTGAGGTTTTATTGGTTGTATGGCATGTAGAGGCGTATTGGTGGAACTAAAGGTCGTCCAAATCAACATCCTTGAATTCAAGCACGAAAAAGTCATTTATCATAGCTCTATAGCGTTCCGCATTGATTGTAATATTATGGTCGGCTTCATTTCTGAAGAAATATGGATAAATAATTCCCACTGTTCTGCTCTGGAGCACACAAAACAGTGACGTTTTGAGGATGTAACGGCGTTTTAACGTTGGTTTTTGGCCTAGCATTGCTGCAAAGGCAGTAATTTTGTTCTTTTTTTTAAATTATTTTAAATTAAATTGATTAACATTTTTTGGCGATACGTCGCACGTACTGAACCATTATTCTGCTAATAATTTGCAAGATTTGCAATGGTTGTTCCGCAGAAAGTAACCAACCAAAGTGAGTATACTTGTATAAGGAGAGATGGGACCAACAAATGGACCATCTGACGGAGCACACCCAGTGAGACAGCTTAAAAACAAAACTTTGTGGGAATTTATTAAAAACAAATCGGCTTTAATTGTTTTGAAGTTTTTAGGATATATGTACATATGTATTTAATATTTTTGGAATACACAATAAAACTTTTGAAGAAAAATTTGAAATATAATCCGCTGCAGTGATTCTGATCTTCTCAGCGGATGAAATTTAAATAAACAAAAAAAATTTCACTAGAAGTTATTATCTATACGGTTAAAAAAATATATAACAAAAATTTGCAAGCTGGCGGCATTTAGAAAAAATGTTGAATTCTGCTCAAAAATGTGATCTTTTTTGACAATGCAAAATTCGGTTTTTGATAAGATCAGATACTAGTAGGATCGCATAGGTAGGGAACGTTTGTTCAGAAAGAAAGAAAATACTGTCGGATCTTGCTTTTTATATCATATGTAGGTTTTCTTGGTTTTAATATGTCTAATTCTTAAAAGGGGCCCTTGGATTTCACTTTCTGAGTTGATTGACTTTTTCGAATCTTAAAGTGGCATCACTGATGAAAAAGAAATTGAGCTAAGAGCTCACAATGTAAATCATAATAAGTAAATTAATAATTTTTCATAAAATTATTGATTCCTGATCACTAAAAATATCATTGTCGTATAAACCTTTATTGGCTTTTTCGATAAAATGATTGCTATTCGTAACCAGGAAGGAAAGGAAAATTTGTATATGTACATATATAACCTAAAACTAATCGAGAAAGATATATAAACTATCAGGATGACATGTCGAGTTGAAATCCGGGTGATTGGCTGTCTGTCCGTCCGTCCGACCGTGCAAGCTGCAACTTCAGTAAAAAGTGAGATAACTTGATGGAACTTGATAAGCGCGTTCCTTAGCAAAAAAAGTACGAACTCGTAGATGGGCGTAATCGGAACACTGCCACGCCTACAAAACGACATTAACCGAAAACGTATAAAATAAAACTCTAATTTGGTACAGGTAATCACAGCAGAAATTAATAAATTTAATGTACATATCTCCTAAACCACTAAAGCTATAATAAACAAATTCGCCTAGCAGAAATATTAAAAAAAATCTTACATTTTGCGCGATAATACATTAAGGGGGTATTCTTGTCTAGGATTTTTAAAAAATCGATTTTTTTTTGCATATCTTAAAAGTTTAAACTTTCAAAAATATGACCTGGAAGGACTTTTCAAAATTCGACTTATTTTCGGAGATACAGCCGATTTTGTGACGTGGCGTCCGTGTTCACTAGAAATGTCTCCTAAACTTTGTGATTTTTCGGAACGATACCCACGATTTCTCAGGTTCTACTGGACCGATTTACTTGAAATTTTTTATAGAGTCTTCTTTACAGGCTTGTCTATGGTTGGAACTAGCCCCATCCCCAAATTTTTATTTTTATAATTTTTAAAAATTCGAAATAGTCAGAAAAAGTGATCCAAAAAAACTTTTTTTTTCAGGCAGTCGCCATTTTGTGAAAAAAAAAATTTTTCCCACTTTTCCGTAGTTCCGGCCATTGCGACATTATTCCAGATTAATAATCTTTTTTTTGGTTTCAGATAACTAGGAGGGTTGAAATCATGGGTATGGTCACGTGGAAATTTTTAGAGACCCTCCCATTTTTGAAATTTTTTACTTTTGTTGTTTTTAATTTTTTTCTGTATTCTTCTAAATTTAACAAATAACTAGTAAAACAAGAAAAAACGTCAATTTCTTCGGAGATTACATTGTTGCTTTAGGAAATAATATATACCAAATTTCGTGAATATATCTTGTCAAATGTGAAAGTTGTCCATACAAGAACTTGATACCGATCGTTCAGTTTGTATGGCAGCTATATGCTATAGTTAACCGATCTGATCAATTTCTTCGGAGATTACATTGTTGCTTTAGAAAATAACATATACCAAATTTCCTGAATATATTTTGTCAAATGTGAAGGTTTTCCATACAAGCATTTGATTCCGATCGTTCAATTTGTATGGCAGCTATATGTTATAGTGGTCCGATATCGGTCGTTCCGACAAATGAGCAGCTTCGTGAAGAGAAAATGACGTTTGCAAAATTTCAAAACGATATCTTAAAAACTGAGGGACTAGTTCGTATATATACAGACAGACAGACAGACGGACAGACGGACAGACAGACGGACATGGCTTAAACGACTCAGCTCGACATACTGATCATTTATATAGACTTTATAGGGTGTCCGACTATTCCTTCTGGGTGTTACAAACTTCGTGACAAACTTAATATACCCTGTTCAGGATATAAAAATGTATAGTAAAAATATTAATTGTCTTTTTTACGACACTTTAAAAATTACCTGAAATTCATGCTTCTAGACCAGAATACCCCCTTAACTAATACGCCAGAGCATTAAATTTTACCACCGAGATGGTATGAAAAGCCTTTAATGAAGCCGGGGTCAAAATTGGACGATGGGCGTGGTACCGCCATTTTTAAGTGAAATCACGTATCTCAAGAACCGCCCCATGGATTTAAAAAAACTGGTATTTGACAATTGACAACTGCCATTTTTATGTTACAGTGTGAAAGTGGGCGAAATTTCATATGAAACTTTTACTTTACAGTGTAGAAGAATAGAATGAATTAATATGTATATCAAGGTAAAACTTTGCACCAATAGTTCTGGCAGCATTTCATATACATAAGACTAAAAATTCGTAAATGGAACCAAAACTGTTCAAGCTCCCATGTACTGAATAAATAGACACAGTGCTTATATAGAAGATCGTTTCCTGATAGTAATAAGTATGTCTGTGTGCTAAAAATGGGGTCAGTGTTATTTAATTTTCTCGCATTTTACTTATTATTGATTAGTGTATATTAGCTGAAAAAGACCCAAATAGTAAGAACATTTTTATTATTACATAAAATTATAATTCACTTATATAAAATCTAAATGTAACTAATTTAACATATTTATATTATTTAATGTAGCTCTAAAGGTTAATGTCATATGCGTTCTTTGACTTCAATCGGCAAGCACGATGTTAATTTATAAAATGTGTACACAAATGAATGTGGGTAGGCGAAACAATAACAATCGTAATTCAGGCACGACTGTATTACACCTTCGTTTTTTGCTGCTTCTAATTTCTAATATTTTCTCCTGAGCGATCACGGAGCAGCCTGTGCGCAACAAACACAAATGCATTCTCCACACTCCCGCTACAAGTGCGACTACACCTCTCCTAATGTGGAGACATTCATTTGTGGTACTCAATGCAAATAAGTTCAATGTCAATTAGAATTCTCTTTTGCAGTTGGTCAGCAGTGAAATCTCGGGTCATTTCGCGATCGTGAAAATAGTAGAAAACGCGTTAGTAAAATAAGTAAATAGCAATATTGGGTGTTGTGTAAATTTGTAAAAGCAGTGTTTAGTGAAAATGAAGTGAAAATCCGTTTGGTTATTGATAAAATGTGTTAAAGTTTTTAATGTAAAGTGCAAATGTTTAAAAGTGAAATGTAAAGAGGTGCAATAATAAAATAAAAGGCTAATTTCAATAGTCGTAAAGTTAAATCGTTTTCTTTCATTTGTGATAAATTTGTTAATGCAAAGTGTTTCAATAAATGTGTATAAATAAAATATATTATAAGTGTTTATTAGTAAGAAAATTGGTGCCGATGCATTTTTTGTAGCTTTCGTTCGTTCGTTTTGCTTTTGTTTGTAGTTCGTCATGCGTTGCTCTGCGTGCATTATGCTGACCTCGAAACTTTTAAGAATGCAAGAGACCACTGTCACTTTAAATACTGTATACAGGTGAGTGGAGTTATGAGTGGATTTACAGGGTGTCTAGATGCATACTTAATTATTTTCTTATTCGTAAAGTAATAAATGCATACCAAATAAAATCGGCTAAGTTTTGATGGTAGCAAAAAAAAAAATTCATTTTGTTTTCAATTTCAAAGTGTTAAAATAAAAACAGCAGACAACAAACGAGCAAAATATTCCGTAGAAGGAATTAATTAGAATTAGCATTTCATGTTTGCTTGCTTTGGATTCTACAGCTTTGGTTATTCTTTCAATTATATTCATAATTTAGTATATTTTTTATAGTGTTAGAAAGAAATATGGTCAGTTAGAATAAGATATATATATATATATATATTATATATATTATTTTGTCAAAATACTAGGTTGTAAAGTCTTCGCTAGTTGGCGCTGAAAGCGCGCGGTTTTATTTTCGTCGCATCGGGTCATTTTCTTTTTTGGAAAGCTCTCATTTTGAAATTGATTTATAAAATTTGTGCAGTTTATGGACCTGATACAGTTTCCATTTCCACTGCACAACGATGGTTTCAACGTTTTCGTTCTGGTGCAGTGTCGGTCGACACTTGTCACTGATTGTTTGACAAAAAACTCCATATTAACTATTGATCACTCACCCTACTCACCTGATCTGGCACCCTGTGATTTTTACCTATTTGGAAAACTTCATTTGCACATGAAAGGGCACTGGTTTCAGGATATTTCAGGTTCAAGGGTTTAATATTTGATATCCGTTATAAGTGAAGAATTAAAACCAATTAGTTCTGTGATTATTGCTTAATGATAAAGATATTTTTGAAGTATATTCTCTGGAAGAATATTACTTTTTTGTTGTTTTTTTTAACAGTCCTGTTTCTTTTGCGACAGACCTTGTATAACTATGTAATAGGTTATAAATTAGACACCCATAAGTAAATGAGGTATAATTTTGTGAGTTAATATATTATGTACCTTATAATTCTAAAAGTTTTCTATGTATTATGATTTAAGCTTTGATCTCGAATAACTTTTCAAAGCGTCGACTTAGCAAAAAATCATATTAGACATTTTTTGTGGATTGTTAAACATCTTACGAGAATGAGTTCTAATTTGTTCAAATGAATTTCTAGAGATCAAACATGAAAAAAGTGTCAACGCTGGTATTAGATTTAAGAAGCCAAAATTTAACAGAATTTATTTATATCACTTGGGAAGATATTTTTACCACAATATTTCAAATTTCCGGGTTATGATATTTCCAAAAATGTATTTTGTAAGTTGGTTAGACTGTTTTTAATTACTATGCCAAATATGAGCGCGATCTGTCAACCAGTTTCCTTACAGCAGCTGCTTAAGTCTATATTTGTATCTAAGTAGGGCGTTGCGAGTTTTACATTAGACAAAAATATCGAAAAGAAATTTCATCTCAAATTTTGTATTTCTAACCAAATTTCGTCAGCAGAGTCGTTGAGAGTTTTGAAAAAAGCTTACGGTGATTCAGTTTTATCAAAAAGTCAAGTAGTGCAAAGTCTTCAAAGAAGATCGAGAGATCGTTTAAAACGTGCGTAGTTCTGGACGACCTTCCCCCTCTTCAACTAATGAAAATATTAAAAGAGGAGGATAAGGTGCTGGTCGCCAGGCAAGTGTTAGCAAGATCGCAAGAATGCTTCACAGCTCTCGCGAGTCCGTTCGAATGATTTTGATGCATATTTTATGAATGAAACGTGTTCTTGCTCGACTTGGCCCGATAAAGCTAAACTTTTCCAAAAAGAGTACAGTAAAGAGGTCTTTTTGGACATGCTGGATTGTCAAATTCCGATCCGATCATGAATTTGTTCCGTAGGTACAGACGGTCAATAAAAAGCTATATTTGACCATATGGAGGCGTTTGAGTGAGAACATCCATAGAAAACTGTCGGAATTGTGGAAGAACAATTCATGGATTTTAAACCGAATTCAATAGGTTTTGCTCTTTATGATTTTTTTTTTTGTCCCCAAATTAAAACTGCCGCTCCGTGGAACTCGTTTTTAGTCTATCGAAGAGATGAAACAGAACTCACCGAAAGAGCCGAAAGCCATCCTAAAAAGTGCTTATGAAAAGTGTTTCGAGAACTTAAAAAGTCGTTGGTATACGTGTTTTACATCTCGTAAGGATTACTTTGAAGGCGACAAAATAAGTTTTGATGAATAAGTAAATGTTTTGCATTTTATTTATAATTTCCGGGTTCTTTTTTGTCACAATGCATAATCCTCGCTTCGTTGTTGTTACGAACAGAAAGCAATGTGACGCAGTTCGGGAAGTGTTTATTTACCTTTCTCTGAGTACCGAGTTGCTTTCCTTTATATTTTTAAGTTCTTCAGTAATGTGTTATAGGCTTTGTCAATATACTACACTGTGACTACAACCAGTGTTTCGAAGATTGGAAAATCTGTTGGAATAAGTGCATTGCATCGGGAGGGGATTACTTTGAAAGGGATGAAATTGATTTTGAAGAATAAATAAGTACAACGTCACCTTATTTTTTGGGCACAGTAGTATAGTTGGAAAATCTGTTGGAATAAGTGCATTGCACTATTTTCTGGTAGGGGCGCTCATTGAAAGGGCAATTAATGAAATTGATTTTGAAGTTATAAGCTGTTGGTATGTAACTCACTTATATAGGCCGGTATATATATGTCACCTTATACTACTTCATTTGCACAGTATGTGGTACTTTTGTATTAGTAGGCGAGGGGCACTTGTGCTTCGCCTTTTGGCATTTATCCTTGCAAAGTAAACACAATCACCCAAACTGGTTTCTATATATACGAGCATTGAGTATGCTGGTGATGCCAGATTTTTTTGTTTCGGAGATTGAAATTCTTAACAACAAAGAAATATAGCTGTAAATATTATATACTAATTTAATAACCCAATAACATCATTATATTCAGGTCAACTCACACCAGCAGTTTTCATAAACAAAAATTAAAATTATAATAAAAATTGTAATTTTTTATACTCTCGCAACAATGTTGCTAAGGAGAGTATTATAGTTTTGTTCACATAACGGTTGTTTGTAAGTCCTAAAACTAAAAGAGTGGGATATAGGGTTATATATACCAAAGTGATCAGGGTATGTAGAGTCGAAATCCGGATGTCTGTCTATCCGTCCGTCCGTGCAAGCTGTAACTTGAGTAAAAATCAAGATATCATGATGAAACTTGGTACACGTATTTCTTGGCTCCATAAGAAGGTTATGTTCGAAGATGGTCAAAATCGGCCAACTGCCACGCCCACAAAATGGCAGAAACCGAAAACCGAAAGTGTCATAACTAAGCCATAAATAAAGACATAAAAGTGAAATTTGGCACAAAGGATTGCATTAGGGAGGGACATATTTGGATATCACGGAAACTACTATAGCTATGTCAACCAAACTCTATAGAGTCGTTGCCTTCAGGCATTTCCATATACAGTTCAAAAATGGAAGAAATCCGGATATAACCACGACCTCCCATACAAATATTATGAAAATCACTAAAAGTTTAACGACTAACAAAAACGTCAGAAACACTAAATTTTACGGAAAATGAAAATGGGCGTGGCCTCGCCCACTTATGGACCAAAAACCATATCTCAGGAACTACTAGACCGATTTCAATGAAATTCGGTATATAATATTTTTTAACACCCTGATGACATGTAAATATGGGTGAAATCGGTTCACAACCACGCCTTCTTCCAATATAATGCTATTTTGAATTCCATCTGATGCCTTCTCTGTATAATAAGATATATATATGTACATTAGGAACCAATGATGATAGCGGAATAGAACTTTACAAAAATACGGTATTTGATTATCACTTTATCATGCGAGCGTATAAAATCTTCGGTGACACCCGAACTAAGCCCTTCCTTACTTGTTTTTATTAAATTCAATTTTGCAAGAAAACATTGCAATTTATCATGTCAAATATTTCGGTTGTTTAATTTACCTTTGAAATTGTTAATATGGCAACACCGGATATGAAAGAAAAGAAGCGCGGCGGCAGTTGGATTGGCATCGGCCAAATTCCTTAAAAGCATTTCGTTGTAACTATTTTGCTATGCTTCCACCAATCTGCGCATATTAATGTTTGTTGATAAATGTGTGTGTTCCCGGGTACTTGTGGCTCAGACGCGTTGATGCTTTTGCGGTGGTGTAGTTTATTGATTGTCTTACTTTTAACAGCACAAATTGAGGATTCCTTTGAGTACGGATACTCGTGAACGCCGCAATGCGAACAGTAATCAATAAAATTTTTGTGCTTCACAAATGGAAATGCTTAAATTTTTGAAACAGATTTATTTTATAAAATATATTTAACGTATAATAATATTTAAACTTAATGATGTATTTAAATTTCGCACGAACAACAACTCAAAAGCTTTTAAGGATCGATACAATACAGTATGTAGAGCAGAAATATCCGTAGTTTGGAACATCGAAGGTTGAGGTCTTAAATATCAAAACGATATTTCCAACGAAACACAAATAAAATTGAACTTCATTTACCAGGCTTGGTTTCCTATGTGTACTTGGTCACACAAAGACTTTTTTGGTTTTTTTTTGTTTGTTTACTAGGAGGAAGCATCGAAAGCCGGAGTGCGGGACTTTAATCTGATAAACCTAACCTATTACCATCTATGAGATGGCACTACTTAACTAAACAAAACTGCAAGGGAGAAAAAAGGACATTTAAAATTCCTCCATTTACTGACGCATAAACTGTTATAAATGTCTCAATCTTATCATAATTTGAGCTGCCGCTTCGCTAACAGCTTTCCGTTTTACAGAGGACTCGTTCATAATTACATTAAATTACCTCCAACTGCTGTTTCAGCTTTTACCTTATACTTGAAAAGCGAAGGCAATGAATGGGTACTTGTTCAGATCCTTCTATATGGACTAAAGTCATGACGTTATTTGTGTAGGCAGCTTCTAAGGTACCCGTGGTCACTGAGTATTTGGGTTAGGTGGAAATCCAGTTTCCAATCCATCTATCCACGAATGTATGCTTGGACTCAGTCCGTGGGTCCATTGATCTTTGCATGAAGTTTGTCATCGGTGCTGCCACATTGTGATATTTTTAACTCTTTCCTCCCTTTTTGTTGCTGTAGACGTCTCGGATAAATTGCATATTCGCGTGAATCTCCGTGGCTGTCAATCGGCTCCATACTGGCTGATACCGCAGCAGCGTTGTTCGATATGGTTCAGAAAGCATTTATCACGCGTATTGCAGAAAGTCTATGCACTGCATGAGTTGGTTTGGCATATGATTTTATGTCTAGCGCTTGTTATATTGGAACCGCATACAGTATAACTGATCTCATTACCTTAGCTATTAAAAATCGTCGGCTGTAACGCAAACAGCCTTTATTTGTCAACACTATAGTTATAGCTATTTCCCAAGTGCTCTTTGAATTAGTACTTCAGCTGTGGCTGTGAAATAATCTCACATTCTCCGAATATGAGCGATAAATTTTCTTCAATTTTAGAGCTTATGAGCAAGACTATTGTTTTCTGCTCAGCCAGCTCTAGACTCATGGTAGCAAATCGTCGGCGCAAACCATTTATGCAGTCATTTCATTTGATCCAGAGGTCATCCAGATGTTTAGTCACTGCTACTACTATGAGGTCTTCCGTACATGTGATTGAGCCTTGCGGTATTCCACTGGAGATAGCGTAGCTCTGTGTGCCCTCGTTGGCGTCGAATAGCAATCTCCTATTTTGAAAATAACTCGTTATAATATTTATCAGATAATGAGGAGCGCGTATTACGTATTGAGCTTTTATTATATTTGCCCACTTTGCTGCGAAGAACGCATTCTTCATATCCAGGGTAATTAGAGCGCAATATATTTTTGTACCACATTTCCATATTTTCCCAGTTGAAAAGCGAAGGCAATTTATAAGTACGTTTTGTTCATATGGTCCTCTCTTTCTTTAATTGCATCGGGAGCAAAATTGTGGTGTTCATAAATTATTATGGTATGACAATTCTGATCCAAGCTTATAATCTTTATTTAATTAATAATAAGTTTCAAGTTTTCAAATCCATAGCTACTTTTACGTTATTTTATGGCATCAACTATTTCTCATTTTCTTTCTTTTCAGGTAAGAGACTTCTAGTATCTATAAAATGTTGTTATTCTAACAGCGGCGGATTCAAACTTCTGCGCGAGTTCTCGTTAATGCTGTTCTGTACAAGATATGACAGAAAAACAGGGTTCGTATGAAAAATATATTGATGTTTTATGTTCGGAAATAACCCAACTTTAGTTATTTTCACAATTTGTATGCATCAAATATATGTGAAATCTAAGTGAATTTGCTCCATAAATACTTCATATGAAATAAGTCTTTGTTTTTAGGAAAAATTGGAGATCAGCGGTGCTTAGTTTTGTGAGAAAATGTACATCTGCCTTACATAGAGTAATATTGTTTCACGCCTAAAGTTTGAAACATCTTTCAAATCAACTGGACTGACAAAAACTAGTTTTATCATCATAAAATATTTTCACGTTCTGAGTAAAAGTTGTGAGTTACCAGGTTGCCAAATCCCGTAATATAAAAATCATGTCCTTCAAATATTTTTCATAAGAACTTTTTGGAATGGCTTTCAGCTCCTTTAGCGAATTTTGTTTCATATTTTGGATCGACTGAAAACAGGTTCCACGGAGCGGCAAATTCATTTTGAGCATTACGAAAAAATTACGCGGAGCCAAATCTGGTTAATGCGGTGGTTGATCGATAGAATTCACATCGATTTAAGAGCGGCTTTGGAGTGTTTTTTTTTTGGTTTCGGCTCGTTTTTTTCCCCTCCATTCGGCTGATTGTGGACTTTTTTGCATGGCAAACTCAGAAACCCATGTCTCATCGGCAGTTGCAATGTTCTCCTTGAATGTGGGATCAGAATTCGCTCGATCGGGATGAATCGAACAAGGACGCGTTTCATACCCAAAATATCCACCAAAATCATTCGGACGGTCTCGCGGAGATGTCGAGCTCTCTTGCTATCTCTCTAACATTTTCCTGGCATTTAATTGACATAGTAATTAAGGACAGTTCTACCAACTATTTACTCGAGGAAATTAATTTTAAATTTACGGCTGCTTTTTGTCACAATCATACTAACTGCTATATATTTGTAACGTAACTGTGAAATCTGTAATATATCCGCAGATATGTATATCTAGAGTGCATATGTTTACACACCTGTCACTTGCTTGCATTTAGACCTCGAAAATTGAGGCATTCAACATTTCGAGCTGGAAAAGTTTAAATGAATTTAGTCACCTTAAATTCCCTGCGAGTAAATAAGTGTATCGAAGTTTAAGTAGTTACCTAGTGAGTTAAGATAGTTAGACATACATATATGTTTAGTTTAGCTGAGCCGTAGACATATTGTCGTAGTGGTTTTTTGTGCGTGTTTCTTCAGTAAAAGAGAACTTTAAAGTTGTTTTATTACTTTGCAAGTAACTTTGGTGAGAACTTCTTCGCCCAACACTTACAGGTGAAAAGAGTAAAAGTGAAGAATGTAATTATGTATGCAGATTGTAAATTGTGTCGCAAGGAGCTTTAATGGTGTCAAAGAGAGGGTGTGGGTCATGCTGGACTATGGACTTTTGTACCATCTGGCATATGATGAATATCTGATCACAATTTGTCTAAGCTCAAGATCTATTTGGGTTGATAAAAATTTTAGAAACCGTCTGACAATTTGCAGAAGTTAATTTTTTTCTCATATTACATTATTAGCTAGATTTTTGATAACTTTTTTATACTTCAAATTTTTCTCTTTATGTCTGAAAGCGGGTAAGCTATCCGCAAAGGAGATTAAACTTTATTAAATTAGTCCTTAAGACACTTGGCTGTGCGTTAGATCGAGGCGGTATCTATTTCGTCGCTTCCAACTAATAAACTTTTTAGGGCTCAGAGCCCTTATAACCCTAATTCTATATGTTGCTGGTATAAAATTATGGGAAAATACCAATAATCTTCAGGTTTCACTCTGGCAATAAAGCGGCAATACTACCTTTGAGCTCGTTTGTGCACGCAAAGTTTATCAAGTAGAGTCAACAAGCTACTTCAGTATCAGACTCAATTAGGTGCCTGGTCATATAAGAGAGATCATCCTATCTTTGTCTCGGATTGGGGTCTTTCGGTTAATACTTAAGAGTATTTAGTTATCACAGTGTACCGCTATTCACAGCTGTCCAAGTTTGGGTCGACCTTTTAACTTAACCTCTTCTTCTACTTGCTGGCGTAAACACCGCTTACGCGGTCATAGCCGAGTTCACAACAGCGCACTAGTCGTTTCTTCTTTTCGTAAGGTGGCGCCATTTGGGGACTCCAAGCCAAGCCAAGTTCTGGTCTTTCCAACGGAGTGGAGTCCTTCTGGCGGGTACTGCGTCGAATATTTTCAGAGCTGGAGTGTTTTCGTCCATTCGGACAACTTAATGTAACCTAATAAATAATTGCTTGGAAGTCCCTGTAAAGAATACGGTGCCACTATTGTACACCTGTTGACTTCGTTATGACCTACTTATACAGAATCACCTAGATAAACTTCTAAGTTAGTTATCTCCTAACTAAAATACTTGAAAGCGTGCAATTTTCTCTCGAATTGAGCGCTATTTCCATAAAATATGTAAACAGCAACAATTTTCCACCTAGTTGAGCCACTAATTCAGCCTAAAACGTATATAAAAATTTTGTTCAGACGAGCCTTTAAGTTGGACATGGCATCTTTTAAAGGAAAGTTCGGCAACTGGAGCACGTACCATCAAATACACCTACACCGAGACACACACATAGACACTAAACAAGGCACGTATAAAGTGTAAGCGTCATTTAGCAACTTGCAACCTACGCCTTTAAACTAACTTATGAACATTTATTTATGTATGTGTGTGCAGTAAGTGCACGTACACAGCCACACGTGCCTGAGATGACAGCTAAAAGGGAACTCGTTTATTGCCTGCCAACCGAAAATGTGTTGCGGCATATGTGCCACTAACCAACTAACTGGGCCAGTCGCTACTGCCTAAATGCACCATTGACTGAACGAACGAATCATAAAGTACGTCTGGAGTTAAGCCGAGCGAAAGGCATCGTCAAAGGCTGCACAGGCGGTGAGTGAGTCAACACTTTGACCACCGCACCAGTCCTTGTGAAACAGTGTTGCCCCACAGTATGCTAGCATGTGCGAATGCCGTTACTACGAGAAAGCGAGTGTTTCGTTGCTTTCATCCTTTTTGGCAGCCAGCTGCGGTGGCTGACCACAAATCGATGCTGCTGTTGTTGTTTTGTTCTTTTATCTGATCGTGTTGTTGAATGCTGGAGTTGATGGCGATAGCAGAGATGATGATAATGGTAATGCTGTTGATGGTTGATGTAGATGCAGATGTGATAACGGCATTTAGGTTGATAGTGTTGTGTCATTGTGACTTCAGCTTTGTCTTCTCGATTTTTCGCAGAGAAAACAAAATGTGGTTTCGTGATATTTTATATCCTTGTTGCCATATGTAGGTACAGACATTCTGGCTTCAGTCAGGTTTTGCTGAAGAAAATATGCATAGAATATTATATATCGTGCGGTTTACTGTTCTTGTGCGTCCTTATTAGTAAACGTCGTTCATTTCAAGCTTAAATAACAATATATTCTTCTTACTTAAATTTGTCGAGCTTCGTGTCTGTAAGAGTGTTTTTGAGGTGGATCTTCTTCGTTGGGTTAGGTTAGATCATAGAGTTGATCAAAATTGACAGATCTAGACTGGCACATATCCTTTAAGTCACCCATAAACTACTAAAAGTAGTTTACGGAATCCTCATAGCTCGACGAAGCATTTTGAGCTCACTACAAATTTGTTAAAGCGGTTAATATCAATCCCAGTCATTTCGCTAGTTCGTTAAAAGTGAGTCTACCGAGATATTTCAATCTCAGTCTGACAAAAGCCAAGCAATAGAAGAGGAACCGACAAGATGATTCCACCTCGTTTTCCTTCATACAGCTTTGGCAAACAGCGTCAGGCAGAATATTTTGCCGCACCGCGTGTAAACCTATTGCACAGTGTCCAGTCAGAACAACTACAATTGCGGCAAGGTTGCCTTTGTTAAGAGTCAGTAGAAAAGTTGCTAAGAACCAGTAGTTCGGTGGACCTCTTACGACTCACTTTGGACCAGGAGGATCTCAGAGTAGCACAAATTCTGGTTGTTGACAGTGATTGCTTCCACTTGTTCAAAGGTCCAACACCAGAACACAAGAATACATCGGAAAACAGACTCGTGGTGATTTTGGTCGGAAAGCCAAAAAACGTCGAACAAAAAAGTTTGAGGATGAAGAATTGGTAGCATTACTCGATTAAGATTTTTGCCAAACACAAGAAGAGCTTGCAGAATCAATGAAAGTCACTTAAGAAGCCATTACAAAACAATAATTTCCATCTTGACAACGCTCGTCCTCATGGTTGTAAGACCGGTTAAAACTATTTCGAGGATAGCGGCTGAAACGCTTTGACTCATCCACCTTATAGTCCCAACTTTACCCTTTCTGTCCATCAATTGTTTCGGTCGATGCAGAACGCCCTCATTGGAATACAGTTCACTCCAGAGCAGAGTATCAAAGATTTGGCTTCAAACAGGTGGCAGCTTTCTGAAAAATATTTGTTATTAACTTCTAAAATTTTTTCATTGCTATGAATTTAAAAATGTGTCTAATTTTAAGGTTAGGTTACATAAGCATAGATTTCAGTCGGGCTCGTCGGTCAAGTAGAAATAGCTGACATCTGAATTGATTGAATTTAATGTTTCATTTCATTTCAAAAATGAACAAAGTAGTTAGTAAACATTTGATTATTAATTTTTATTATATTTTTCAATAATCTTTTGCAGTAGAGAACTAGCTTTTTCGCTCCTGTGTTTGATAATGCACTAGTCAAGAGCCTGATTATGATTATATGTGACCTGGTCTACGAAAAGGGAGCTAACGTGCGAAAACTAGTTATGACTTTTTAGATTCTATCACGTGATCTTCCATCCGAATCAACTAAAAAGTGAAAATTGATTTTTTGACACCTAAGCCTCCTTTTCGTAGACCAGGTCACATATGTACTTAAGGGTCTTTAAAAGTGCTGCTATGCGCCCAACAGTTTATATATACTTACACGATATATGTATAGCACATTGAGGTTACAACAAAACCACAACTAATGCAGAAACATTTACCCTCTACACTCACTTTATTATTTGCATGTCCGTCCAAATGTATGCCGAGTTGGAGTGAACCGTTTTCGACACCTGTTTGCAGCTACTTTCATATGCTTCTAGTTCTCTTTTTCGGTTTTTGTTGTAGTCGTACTTCGTGCTATAATAAACCCGAAAAGTAATGAGAGTGCCTACTCGTTGGCATAGTTAAGGCAATGAAACGTACCAATTTATGTGTCAACAAGTACTTTCTATGATAGTCTATGACATAAATAGTGTCTATGTTAAATAATATAGGCTTTAATAGACTAGTGAGAGGCTTGCGCATACATTTTTACACAGAAGAGAGCAAATACATAAATTTCCCTTCTTAATCTGTAATTGACTGATTTTGTCAACATCTGGGTACATACAAATGTCGGTGTGACCGCATGAAGTTGTGGTGCAATCATTAGACTTAGTGTGTGGTTGAAGCTCCATGAAGATATAATAATGACAATACGAACAATATTTCAAGCATATGTATATATTTTTAAAGGAAAAAATGTTAGATACAGAAGATGTGCTAAACGTAAAGCACTTGTAGTAAGGCTTCACATAGGTTTAACTATCAAAAGGAAATTAAAGTAGCTCATTCTATTAATTCTAATATTGAACAATTATCTAATAACTTTTCCACAAAATTTCAAGACAAAAAAAATTCTGCCTCAGATCCTATTCAGTGGTGTGTTTGTTTACTTTTATGTGATAAATAATTAGAGAACGAGTACCAAAGAACTTAGTTTGATAACACGATTATTGTTGATAAGATCTCTTGACAGGACATTCTAAGAGCTTTTATATTTCGCTAAAAATCGATTATACTCTGATGCAACATAGAGAGTATAATAGTTTTGTTCACATAACGGTTGTTTAAATCGCCTAAAACTAATCGATGATCAGAACGATGAGACGAATTGAAACCCTTCGTCTGCTGTGCGAGGTGAGATATAGAGGAAAAATTTAAATATTGTCTTTGAACTTTGAAATGTGTTCCTTGGTCAAATCGGGAGGATAATGTTCTAGATGGGCGTAATCTCACAAACTTCTAAAGCAATATCAACCATAATTGTAGCGGATAACTTCTCTCAGCAACTCCTCAAACGATATGAAACTGGTTGAAAGCGGATGGTAACCACGCCCACTACTTTTATAATGGTTTCGTTGACAACTACTAACTACGCATGCTAGACGTGGTAAATTTTAAACCCAAGACGTTACAAACAAGTTTCAAAGGAGTTCGTGTCAAAATTCGACAATAGGGGTGTCAATGTCTACCTTTAGTTGAAATCCAGAATCCCTCAGAACCCGCTCAACCAATTTTAAACAAATTCGGTTCCTAATATTTTTCTGACATTTCTGTATGACGATGTGAAACATTACTCATAAATTGGCTTTAAGGTATGCCTTCTCATTACTAAGAATTTGCAAAATTCTAGATACTATAATTGTTCGAGCCCCAGATACCAAGTACGTCGACCCCAGTGCGTATGGGTAACTTTTTATCGACACTATAAGCCAATCTATGAAATAATATATATGTATTATTGAAACCCTGACCGAATATTTTTCAAATTGTATAGAATCGAGTCAATACTTCCCTTAGCCCTCAAAAAAGCAATATAAAGATTTTCGAACTTCCAGTTGACTTTATACCGCATATGTAAGTAAGTGAAAATATAACATAATATATACTATGGTTAGGTGCCGAAAATAAAAATAATATAATATAAATAAATAATAGTGTAAATATTTTACACTTCAGTTGTTGAAAAACTGGCCTGAGTTGGCCTGAATCTGCCATTAGTTGAGTTGAGGGCGTTGGATTGCGGTAGATCTTATGACAAGTGAACGATTAAAACCAAATATTCATCAATTACATTTTTCATTGTTCAGAACCTGATCGTTATTGCTCTCAGTTTCGTTGTCAATTTGAATTGTGCTTTGATGCGAGTTCTCTTAATACCACGCTCGATGTGACATATTTATTTTTGCTGCTTTCACTTGACTGACCTAGAAAATCGCAAACTTTTGTGTCTCACAAATTCTATATACCTGCATTTTAAAGTCAACGCTTTCAAATCTCAAATGCCAGTCAGCACAAGCTGTTTGCTTTTTGCTTTTGCATATAAAATTCAGAGATTTTTTACAATTCAATGATGTGCCGGAATGCAGAGAAATCGCATGAAACTGATAAGCATTGGGAATGATAGTAAGCTGAGCTGAAATCGACATTCCACACACACACACACTCCCGCACTTAACAGTTAGTTATCTTATGGAAAACTGAGCAATGGTATTTGCACATTCCGTTATTTGTATTTCATGTATGGAAATAGATACGAGCATCTAGCCCCATATGGGAGCCAGCACGTGAGGACAACAGGAAGTGTGTCGGGTGTTGAATGCCATATGCAAATTGAGTTTTTCAATCAAGTCGATCTTATGCAATTATTTGGGCAGGAAAAGGCGAATACATAAGATAAATGTAAAAAGTTGCAAGGGCATATTAAGTGGAGCTGCTGAGTGATAGAAGTCAAATCGAGATTTGCGAAACTGAGTATAAAGTATAAAGCTATTTATTGTTCTAGGTATGATATTTATCCTCTTGGAATAGAAAGTAGTGGTTGTTAATAAAATTGAATATTGAAAATATCTCGGATGAGGTAGTGCAGTTTATTCTAGACGGCATCTATACTTGCATCTATATTCATGCAATAGAGAAATCTCGAAGAATTCCTATTTTAAAGTGAGCTAAAAATCTTCCGGCTATATTTTTTCTGCCATTGTTCTGAAATTTACCTTCAGGCGCCTACATATAATATGGAGTAAACGACTTTGAGGTTAGAATTCATGAAAACAAGACGATATTTATATAATCAAAGTAAATATCAACTTCAAATAATATTTCTTTTGACAATTTATGTACCTTTTCAATTTTCAATTGCTTGTGGGATCTTAATTGTCTCAAGCGCGTCCAGAAAGCGTCCAGCGGGGATTCAAATTTCTTGCTGGCATACACAAGCTTGTTGCCTAACAACCACATTAACATATCATGAAGCCACTGTATGGGAATATTATTGAAATGCCGAAGCTTTCCAGTACGGCTTTCGCGGAAATTGTGCTAGTTTAATGCTTCACTTTAACGAGATCATATATATGCATGTATGCACGATTTTCCATACATACCAATGTTGTTTGAAATATATCACTGCATTCACATAGAAATATGAACTTTTATACGCTTTCTCTGCTAAGGCTTGTTTTGGAGTTGTCTGTCAATGTGTTAGTAGAAACGATGGAATGGAAATATTCGGCAATAATTCGAAATATTCACAAAAAGCATATTTTTTCATATTTATGCAATTGTTATATCATTCCATGGGTGATAGACAGTGGAATATTGAAGCGATTCGCAGCTAAATAGATTTACGATTTCAGTGAAAGTGAAGTCTTTCTACTTGAAATTTTGTGTAAATAAGAACTTTGTTATTATTTCACACTTTATTCTGTTGTTTTAAATATTATTATTTTTATATGTATGTATATTGATATTTATAACCTAGAGATCTATTTTACTATGATGAGCTCAACTACTTCTGGATTATTGCAACTTACTTCTATAATTAAATGGTATCACTTGAGCTGTTCTTTAATTGTCCCATTACCGCAATATATTTGTCAAGTATGAACTGCAATTTCCTGAATCGATATATCCAGAGTCATAAATATATATTTTTAAATGTATATAATAAAGAGATCACTAGGAAGGTAAAAAGTCAAGCCTTTCTGCTAAATTTTTCTGATTTTTCAAATACGAATATATAAAAACCCAGTATGTATTTGTCATGATTCGATGCCACTTTGTTCTCCTTCAAGTTTTAATCGTATTAAATCAAAGCTTAATGAGTTATTTAGCATATTTCATGGGTCTTTTAAGCATTTGCTTCAGAAAGTTCATGTATGGTTTCAGATAAGGGATATAGAGGCTCTATTCGTATAAAATCTTTATAATAGTGGTACTCTTTTTTCGAAAAATTGTCGATACTTGGTATCCTCAAACTTAATTTAAACTTCCACCTTATCCATTTTCATAACTCTTCTTGAGGTGGACATTTATTTGGTATTTTACTTTAATAAAAATAAATATCAAGCGAAAATGTGGTAGTTGAAGGATGGTGAATCGTCGCGAACAGTGGCCAAGCCGGGATTGACGGCCAGGAAGGTTTTGCTGTGTGTTTGGTGGGATTGGAAGGGAATCATCCACTATGAGCTGCTCCCATATGGCCAGCCGCTTAATTCTACCATCTACTGCGAACAACTGGACCGCTTGAAGCAGGCGATCGACCAGAAGTGTCCAGAATTGGCCAACAGGAAGAGTGTAGTGTTCCACAAGGACAACGCCAAACCATACCGTCGGAAACAGATTATCAAACGAAACGGCGCATATTTGAACTAAATCCGATCACTGTAACACTTTTTATAAAGCATTGAATAAAGAGCAAAAAAGCGGAAGGGAGATATTTGACAACCTTATATAAAAGAATAGATAGTTCCGGCTTATGTTTCAACATCGGCAAACCTTTAAGTGGAGGTGTAACCCAACTACGAATAACTGAAGAGAACAAACACAAGAATACCCGTTATTGTATGCGCTTATACGTATGGTGTGGTATATTTAAAATATAGTATATTTTCATCCGCTTTATACAAATAATAAATATATATTTCCAATAAAAGTGATATGATTTCTTAAAAGAAACAAGAAAAAACGTTAACTTCGGCTGCACCGAAGCTAATATACCCTTCATAGGTGCATTTCTTTTAGTAACTATGTGTTCAGTTTATATGGAAGCTATAAGCTCTAGTAATCCGATCCGAACAATTTTTTCGGAGTAATCCATGTTAAATTTCGTGAAGATACCACGTGAAATGCGAAAGTTTTCCATACAAGCCCTTGATTCCGATTGTTCGGATTGTATGGCAGCTATATGTTATAGTTAACCGATCTGAACAATTTCTTCGGATATTACATTGTTGCCTTAGAAAATAATCCATACCAAATTTCGTGAATATATCTTGTCAAATGCAAAAGTTTTCCTTACAGGAACTTTTTCCGATGGTTCAGTTTGTATGGCAGCTATATGTTATGGTGGTCCGATATCGGCAGTTCCGCTAAATTAGCAGCTTCTTGAAGAAAAATGACGTTTGCAAAATTTCAAAACGATATCTTAAAAACTGAGGGGCTAGTTCGTATATATACAGACAGACGACTCAGCTCAACATACTGATCATTTTTATATATGTGACCTGGTCTACGAAAAGGGAGCTAACGTGCGAAAACTAATTTTCTGGGAAAAGCTGTTAAAAATAATCGTCAGTTTTTCGTTATCTCTTTAATTGTTCTCCTTTTTTTTGACACCTAAGCCCCCTTTCCGTAGACCAGGTCACATATACTTTATGTCTCCGACGCTTCCTTCTGGGTGTTACAAACTTTGTGATAAACTTAATATACCCTGTTCAGGATATAAAAACAATAATTGTTAGAGAAATTCAAATGTTTTTTACCTAAGGTGAAGTACAATGGAGAAAATTAAATTCTGAATACAACACAATCCAAATATCCTCCGTGACTTATTTTGCAGGAACGAATCCAATGAACCCATTTCGGAGTACTTTTTTCACTAAATCAAATCGTATGTCATGAATACCACGCTCAATATTGACTTCTAAGCTTGAAGAGCGGCTGTTTTTTTGCTAAAGGCCAATGACTTCAAATAACCCTACAAGAGGTAGTCTAATGGTGTCAAATCATAACTTTTTGGAGGCCATTCAATGTCACAATTTCTTGAAATAATTGAATCTTGTCAAAATCAACTTCTTCCAATTGCGGCCATAAAAAGTTGGTTATCATCTATTTATACCGCTCTCCATTGACAGTAACGGAGTGACCAGCATCATTTAGAAAAAGTACGTATCGATGATTCCATCAGGCAAAAACCACACCACACTGTCAATTTACTTGAATGTAATGGTTGCTCATGAATAATTTGTGGATTTTTTTCTTACCGGAATCAACAGTTTCGTTTATTTACCTAACCATTCGGATGAAAGTGAGCCTCATCGGAGAAGATCGTACTCGTTTTCTAGTTGTTCCAAGGCAAAATCAGCGATGTTTACGGTAGTATGGCTTCAGTTCTAAAGTGAGAACAATTTTATACGGATTCAATGAGAAAAAGATATAGATCGTGACATATTAAAAATGGCCGAAACGACACTTAGAAATCATATCACCCATATTGGAAAACCCGGTACACGTATGTATATATTTACGAGATATATGATATCTGAACATGCTTCCTTGTTAAACTATAACTGCAGGCAAGTTGTGCACTTTGTAGCCAAAATAAGTCCCACAACGCACAACGCTTCACTTTACATGCATTATCCGATAACGAACTGAAATTGAGCGTTTCGCCTGCATTTATGTATTGTTGGCGTATCGAGTGAATATTGCTGCAGCAAATGCAAATAAAATATATCTCAGCGCTTGCATAATATATATATACTTAAAAACACACATCTATTTATACATAGTATATATATATTTGTAAGTTGCAACAATGCTTAGTAGCAAAGACGCTTATTGGCTCGTCTTTAGGGATGCCAGTTAGCTGACTACTTGCTGTCTGCTTGGCTGCCTGTCCGTCTGTCGGTTGACTGCTTAGCAAAGCAAAAGCGCACTTGAGCAGCTGAGTGGTGTCTTAATATGTATGTATTTACGCCTGCAGCGGGAATAATGTTTAGTGACCGACGCTTAAGCGCTTCTATTACCAACGAAGTCGGAAGGAGTGAAGCTCAAGCAATGCAGGTAGACAGTCATGGCTTCGCCGTCAGGACTCCACTTATATGTAGCAGATTCTCGAGATATGCTTACTGAATCTCATATTGCACACGATGTTGTTGTTGTTGAAGTTGTTGTGCTGCTGCTGTTTACTTTTAATAGACATGTGTCGAATGCGGTTTGCCTTTCGTAGCGCCATATCCGAGCGCTGACGCAAATTTGTGTAAGTTCCTCAGGAAATTTCAATAAATCAGATATTTCAAACATTTCAGATTACGTCCGAAAAGTTAGTTGTGCTGAAATATTGAAGCTAAAGTAAACAAAAACAAACACTATATATAAATACACACACACAAATATATATTTAAAATGCTGTTGTAAATAACGAAACTTGGAGAGTTGCCGTATGAAAGGCCGAAAATTCGCTTACGGGCAAAATCCGAAATATGAAAGCCCAGCCACAAAGCCCTTAGAATGGTGGTATGAGTTAAGGATAAGAATGTAAAGTGCATGCGAAATTACGGTATGCTGTTGTGGTGTGAGTAAATAGGTTTACATGCTACGTAGGTATCATACTTACGCACTTACGTACTTAAAAGTGTATAAGTATAAGTAGGTTCAAGTGCTTGGCCACTTGTTTAACGTATTAAAAAGTTTTTAAGCAACATGAAAGCTATGCAATGCCAATGGAATGGAATGAGATAAGCGAAAGCTGCTTAATTTTTTGGAAGCAAAGCTCACAAATTCCGTTTTTAAGCATTTCGAAGAGCAACTCGTGCGCTTCCACTCATACAATTATATACAGTTATGAGTACAGTGATTCACTAGTTAATGAAAGGATTATTATTTCCACCTTAATCTGTGAATAACACAGCGTTTCGTGTTAATTTTGACCCCTTGAGGTATAGTAGAGCGTGTAAGTTAATTATTTAAAACAAAGTGTTCTAGAATTTAATCTTAATAAGTATGGAAGTGCTAAGTTTGGGTGTAGCCGCAACTTGAAAGTATTAAAGCCGACTAAATACTTTTATGTATTGACAAAACTTGAAATTGAACTTGCCGTGAATTTATCAATTCCTTCCGAATTTGTTTAAGATTTCTTACATGTTGGCCGAGGGGTGCAGTATAAAGTGAGTCGGAAGTTCGTAAATGTTTATGCTCAATATATGCGGGGGCTGAGAGAAGAGTTGAACCGATTTTGCTCATTTTTGGCACAAGTTGTGGTCTGATTTTAACAATTTTTTTGCATAGGAATAAAACACTGTTTGTATAAAATTTAACTGTAATAACTTTATTGACGTTTGATTTGTATAATGTAAAGGAAAAGAATGGAGTTTTAAAGTTTGTTAAATGGGGAGAAGGCATGATTGTCTTCCCATTTCGCCCATTTTCATAGCGTACAAAACTAATAATCGGATTACGTCACACACCAATTTGGTCAAATTTCTGAGGCATAAAATTTCACTTAAAGGTGGGCGGCTCCGCGTGGCTATTATCGGATTTTACACATTACAGTGTATAAAGTAATACTGAAAAGACTTCTTCTCAGCAAATTCGGTTAAGTGAGCTTCAGTGGTGTGGAAGATATCTACATTCAACCATTTAGAAGGCGGAGCCACGCCCACTATAAAAAATTGTTAGCCAACAAGGCCTCTAACTACTTCGATTCCCCATACCAAATAACAGTTTTGTATCTTAATTTTTTATAAGAATTTTTGGTGAATATATATTTAAAGCATATTCTACTTTAATGTGACTTTATTTTATCGGTATTTATATTTATTACTAATGAATTTTGCTCAATTGATTTTTTAAGGCTTGTATTGAGGTTGTTTTGCTCTCTTTTGCTTTCATTGCGGCCAAAGTGCAGCGAAGTTGAACAGAAAAAATCGTCTCAACTTGCTCATACGTAATATTTTACCTTCGTTTCGCCTAGTTTTGGAGAGTAGTGAATCGATCAAACTTTGCCGATTATTAAAAAAAGAATGCCAGCGTTACAATCGTGCGCTAACATTTTTATTGACGGATATGCCATTATTTTTTGATGGAGATATAAAAACCTTATTTTTAATTTTGAGTTCTGTTAAAAAAATATTTTCTTCTTCTTTTAAGTCTTAATTTTTGAAAATCAGTAAAAGAAATTTTTGTGTTCTTGTTTTTTAGAGAAATTTCTCATTTGAGTCTTCACTATAGTAAAAATGGTCTAAAACGTGTAAAACAAAACTTGATAGTATTGCAGATAACGGTTATACTACTTCAAAGAGGTGTATCGTGTATCAATTCAACTCTTTAATTTGTGTGTGCTTTTATTTGTAAATTTTATGAAGAGGGAGCAAAGAGTCGATTGGTAGATGAAGTAAATTACCTTAAACTATTGAGCAGTTAGGCGGAATACGCAAATATTAGAGCAACCGGTTGTTTTAACGTCAGCTTAGAGGTTCTTATGGCACGCTCGGATGTTGATGACTGTCACAATTGTAGTGATCGCTACCTAAATATGTATGTATACAAAATTTGATGATTTCTGTTCCTGTGGTTTATTTTATTCCGCAATAAAATGTGCTTTCAGTGTCGGCTGTGGTATTCAGATTCGTAATATGAGTGGTTCCAGTATGAGTAGCTACATGACTACAATTACTATTAATACTATTCTTTACCGATTTCTGACCTAGTCTAATATTTAGGCGTTTTCATGTAACTAAGTATGCCATCTTTATAAAGGGGTGATTTGATGTTAATTATGAAAAAAATCAATTCAGTTTTTCTTGCCGCACTTATAATAATATCTTAAACTCGTTATCCTCTAATAAATAAAACGCAGTTCACCACACGGTATTTGACATTTTTTCAACGTAAATTTCCAGTACCTTTGAGTATTAATATTTGGAGGTGACGAAGATATCCCGCCGCACTTTACTAAAGGCTGAGCATACGCAGAGGTAATGTATAGCGTCTCAACATCTTTCACGCTTACTATGTACTCTGCTTATTCCGCTTCCAAGTGCCCAAAGGTGGAATTTTACATTGGAACATTGACAAACATTTTCGATAAAAAGTCACATTACTTGAACGGTTGTTGTTCGATATGGGCAATTTTTAGTCATAAAGTGGTAAATCTGAAAGGCACTATTCGTGCAAAGGTTCATCCTGACATAGTATTAATTGATTCTAGATTTGTTTACTAGAATGTGAAAGAATAAAATGGATTTTAAAATTGTGTAGGCGTGGTTTTAGCTCGATTACGCTCAATTTCACATTATACAATGAAGTGTCAAAAGCTTGTTATGCGCCGAATTTGGTTTAAATCGGTCGAGGAGGTCCCAAGATATGTATCTAAAGTGGGTGGTGTCCTGCTCATGGTTTAATTTGGACACTGGCTCCTTTAAAGCACTCTCATACCATCTCTGTGATTAAATTAAATATGCCTGGCGTATTTAGTAATTGATTTATCGCGCTTTTATTAGTTATTAACACTACCGTTAGATGCGGAGTAGGCGGGGTTATCATCCGATTTCATCCATCCGACTTTTTACCATAAATATCGGTATATGTGTGAGGTATTTGTATAGTTGAAATTCAGAGAGAATCGTTTCCTGATAGTAATACGTCTGTGCGCTATAAATGGGTTGAATCATGTCAATACTTTCTTTAGCTCCCATATGTCATACAACGATTTTCGATCTGCCAGGTGACTTTATACCGCATTTATCGGCCAGCGATGATAACAGAGTGTTTTGCCAAAATTGGATAAAATTGGGCAAAAACTTGATCTAGTCCTCAAATAACAAAAATGTAACATACGGGTGACTTTACTCCATATGATTAGTAATGGTATGTAAAGAACTTTAGTGAATCTCAGGGAACATTTTTTAGTATGTGGCATAATCATGATATGTATTATTGGTATATGATATGGTATGTCGATCGGTGTATAAGTTATATATATATATGTATTTGCTTGGCTTCCCCGATCATCTGGTTGACGTTTAGCACCTTAAGGTATTTACCTAGCATTGATTACTGTAAGTTGTGAGAGTATAAAATGTTCTCTGTTTCTCAATGCTGTAACTCCGAAACTATTAGTTGGATCAACTTGAAAGTTTAGGCCATTATTCTAGAAGTGTTGTGGAATTTAAAAAGATCTTCAGAAAATTAGATATTTTGAAACCCGTAAACCCATGTAACCTCTTAAGTAAGAACAATAAATTTTTTAATTATAAATTGTATTATTTTTGGCTACATATATAACATGTTCATATTTCGAAAACGAGGACTGCTAGAGAAAACTCACTATAGATTTGAAATCGTCGTGGCAAAATTATTTAAAATCGGGCAAGAAGCTTCATAAAACAATACCACTGATTCCCAGTGTTATTTATTATCTACAAGGTCTGTCGCAAAAGAAAGAGGACTGTTAAAAAGAAAACAACAAAAAATTAATATCTTTCAAAAGTTATATTTTTTTATTCAAAGTAGTTTCCTTGTGCTTCGACACAGCGTTTAGCCCGGCCAATTACATTTTAAATGAGTGTTTAAGGTCATTTTTCGGAATGCTCTTGAGAATATCGGTCGTCGCCTTTTGGATAGCTGAAATGTCCTGAAACCAGTGTCCTTTCATGGGCAAATTAAGTTTTCCAAATAGGTAAAAATCACAGGGTGCCAGATCAGGTGTGTAGGGTGAGTGATTAATGGTATGGAGTTTTTTGTCAAAAAATCAGTGACAAGCGTTGACCGATGACACGGCGCATTATCGTGCAACAGTCGCCAGGACCCTGCCTCACGGTATTGTGGTCGAGCACGACGAATGCGTGACAAAAGACGCTTCATAACACGTAACAAGGTAAAACACAGCATTAATCGTTTGGCCAGGTGGGACGAACTCTCGATGTACAATACCCTCGGAATCGTAAAAACAAATCAGCATTGTCTTTATTTTTGACTTCTGAAGACGACCGACTTCTGATCGTCACAGAGATCCTCACGACCTTCTTGGAATCGCTTAAACCACTCATGCACATTACTACGTGATAGGCACTGATCACCATAAACTTTTTTCATCATTTGAAATGTTTCAGTAAACGTTTTCCCAAGTTTAAATCAAAATTTAATATTCGCTTTTTGTTCAAAATGCATTTTACGACCGATGACCAAAAGCTGCTGTCACTTTTTGATCGATAACATCGATTGTAGTTATCCAATTGTCTTAAAATTTTTACGAAATGTCAACAAGAGATCAAACATTTTATTTCATATACCCACCAATAGGTGGCGCCACCAGAAACAGTTATATTTAAAACGTTCTGTAGTTCAATAAAACGCTGCAAAATAATTCATGTCTTATATGCTTAGACTCTCTCTGACAACTAGATAATTTGTGGAAAAATTTATTTTATTTTATTTCGTTTCCATTACACAACTTAAAGTCTCCTAGTGGTTTGTGTACTTTTAAACAATAGTATTCCAAGCACACCTCATTCAGCGCGTACTTCACTTTGCACTCGGATACCGCAAATCTTATCAGCATACGAAAAAATGTAAATAGAATGTCATTAACATATTTGCAATTTTCCTAAGTGACTGTGACGTTTACTTTGCATAAGCGAGCTAGCAGCGCTCCACCGCCCACTACAAGTGCGACCCGAAGTCCATTGGTCGGTGACTAATTAACTTAAGTTGCACCCCGGTGACCGTTGCATTATAATTAAATGTACGAAGTGCCAATGCGAAAGTGGCGTGAGAGCCTGAAATTGCCGCCGCATACATAAATACCATTACTTGTGCGCTTATTATTTAGTCGTGTTGTTGCTCCTCTTTAGTTGTTGTTGCAGTGGTTGTGGCAACGTTGTTGGTTTCGCTTTCAATTTCGTTGTAGTATAGTGTGTCGGTGTTAATGCGTTTCGTTGCCGGTTTCACACCTTGTTGTGGTTAAGGCAATTTCAGTTCCAGCCAACACACTCTCGTGTCACACACACAAGCTCGCTGTTTTTGTTGTATTATGCGCTTGCTCTCACATTAAAACTGCTTAGCTCACCTGCACTTGGCATAAGCGTGCTGTTGTGGGGACAGTAAGTAGTTTGAAATATTAACAGAGCTTTTCACCACCTCCGCCGAGCTTGGCATCGTTGCTGTCCGTTCGAGTGCTCGTGCAGCAGATACGAGTCCGTGCACACTACACTCACCGTTGAGCGGCCAACATTATACCATGCTCCGAAGAGAATTTTGCACATACATACATACCTAAATATTCTTGGGCAATGAGTACGTATGAGTATTTGAGAGACTGCGTGTGTGGTAGAAAGTAACGTTACACGTGACAGTTGGCAGCGTAACTTTCCCGTGTGACAGTTGTGTCATTGAGCCTTCGTAAGGCAGCGTATTTGGGTTAGTGTGCAATTTCCACCCTCGGCACATTTAAGGGATTTCATTTTGATTATGTATAACAGTTATAATGACCTTTCCCAAGCGTAAAATATTTGTGACCGCCTGATGGTGGTATCAAGCATACGCCTATTAAGGTGTCTTCTTTTAACTTGAATTAAATTGAAATTTTATGTGAACTTAATGTTATATCTCTCGCTTTAAGTTGATGTTTGGAACGATAATATCACTTAACTGGGTACACAATTGTTTCACTGATAATCCATTCTAATTTTATTGGTCCTTGAATGTTTATAGTTTGCATGCATGCCGTTCTTCGGTTTTTTTATTGTGACAGTGAATTTCTTTAGCAGCTGTTATAAATAGTTACGCAGAAGCTACAGCAAGTGTAGTCAACATTCTCTGGAAAACTTGGACCACACAACACTCACTTTTGTATTGAAATATTTGAGCACTGCAGAATTTAGAAGTGCAAAATTAAAATTTCCTTTATTCTTTCGATTCCTGAAAGAAGTAATGGATATACCAAAGAATCAGAACTGTATTAATCATTAGATAAGATTATTTTGTAGCTTTTGCCCTCAAGTTACTTTCGACTTACAGTCAAAGTGTTCACAGCTTGTTATGTAGTATTCGGTAACTTGTTGTCTTTTGACGTTTTCTTCTGCTCCCAATAGCACTGCCAGTGAACAAGTTCACCTTTGAGCTTCAAACGTCGCACGACGTTGTCATTATCTAAAAGGATTTTGAATCTATCTATCAAGCAGTCAATAAGATTTTCCGCATCTTTGGTTATCTAGAAGCAGCAAACTCAGTTGAAATCCATCCAATACTTATCTTGAAAAGCGCGTCTTCAACTCTACGGCGATTGTATCCAACAGAGGAATGTACACTAAGAACCTTCTCACGCAGAAATTTTACGTTTTATTTGTCGGCCGCAAATGGATCGAAAATGTTCCTCAGCTTGTTGTTTTCGATTTCGGAACGTTACAATCAGCGTGTCTTTCATATTTGATGTCTTTGCCATATCGGTCGATTTTTTCTGAAGAATCACATTGAGTGAATGAGTTAGAGATAAAACATCACATAGGTAAAAAATTCCAGTCATAAATTGAAATTTGTGCACGGTTGCAATGAGTATCGTTGCTTTTCCCGCTGTTTCCTTATTTTTCCAGTTACTAATTTTTGTCAGAAAATTGAAAATTTCTGAATTATATATAATATATCTATTACTTTATATTTTTTCAGAGTATGAAAGTTATTAATAGGCCATTTGACCCTTATATTTTCCCATTTCCTCCCTTTGAATCCGCCACTGGTATATGTACTACACTATATATGGGCCATTCCATCAATTGGCGACATGGTTTTGTACCCGTGGTTCTCCGATTTGATTTTGACGAAACTTTAGAATATCATAATATAGACCAAAATAAGAATATCTGTAAACTTTTTTGTGGTCAAAGTTGCTCCATTGTTTTTTGGCGTGCAATTCAAATTGAGATCAAACAAAAAAATGACTATTTCTTTTATTTTTTAACGACCTCAAAATTGAATGAAAAAAATTTTGAAGTTATCCAATTTTATGTAAAAAAATCTCAGCTTTCAAAAAAAAGTATTTTAATAATCCAAAAAAAATTTCAAAATCCACAAAAAACATTTTTTTTCCAAAAATCCCGTTTTTTGTGCTTTTACCCCAATTTCTTTTTCAAAATTGACTTTTTCATTCGATTCCTCTTTCAATTTTATATAAGAATCAGTGTTGAAAAATATGGGATTCTGATTCCATGAACAGCAAAAAAAAAATGCAAACTTCAATCACTAACTATCACTTTTTCTAACTAGGCTATGAAGGAGTATGTTCTGAAATATAGGATTCATTTCTTAAATTTCGAAATGTAAATTTCGGAT
This sequence comes from Bactrocera neohumeralis, assembly GCF_024586455.1. NCBI lineage: Eukaryota > Metazoa > Arthropoda > Insecta > Diptera > Tephritidae > Bactrocera > Bactrocera neohumeralis. Next base: position 48,040,162 of record NC_065922.1, on the reverse strand, counting down.
CGATGGAAATCGTTAACTATAGATGTTGACTTGTTACCTGCCCACAGGGTCTTAAAATAGATTGTGATGGTTACTGTTTTCCTCAAGACGTCGCATTGAACCACGCCCCAAATAAAAAATTACAGTTTCTACAACCAGATACCCTGGGTGTTCGATGTTCGAATGATCCCACACATTTTGTTATGTATTATTATTTTATACACCACAATCCTTGAACTACTAACGATGCCGACATCAAAGCTTTGGTGTCCGAGAAGGTCTAGTTAATGTTACAAAAATCCGCTGCCTTCTGGAATTCAGGAAAAAGTCTAATCAAATTACAAATGTTTAAATGAACAGACCTCAAAAATTAAACAGAAATAACTCAAAAGGAAAGGAATGGTTGGTTTTTTCCAAATTATTCAATATGTTTGTACCAATAAGAAACATACGGCACACTTTGCACATTCTAACTGGATTTATAGTACCCACACTCACGGGGTTTTAATTGGAGTTTTTCTGCAAATTAATAATTTGCATAATCTTGGAGAGCACGCCAGAGACACACACCGTGAGTTAATGTGCTCACAGAAAGTAAATTGTTTTTTACACTGGCAATATGGCGTTGAGTAACACCAAAAGCTCCGTCAGGATCGGGAAGGACCTCTCCGCGCCGTTCGATACCAAACGAGGTTTCAGACAAGGCGATTCCCTATCGTGCGACTTCTTCAACCTGCTTCTGGAGAAAATAGTTCGAGCCGCAGAACTAAATAGAGAAGGTACCATCTTCTATAAGAGTGTACAGCTACTGGCGTATGCCGATGATATTGATATCATCGGCCCCAACACCCGCGCCGTTAGTTCTGCTTTCTCCAGGCTGGACAAGGAAGAAAAAGAAATGGGTCTGGCAGTGAACGAGGGCAAGACGAAATATCTCCTGTCATCAAACAAACAGTCGTCGTATTCGCGAATTTGTCGTAGATATTATCGACCACAATGTCAGCCTAGAAATCCAACGCAGGTTGGACTGAGTACAAAGTCCTCTCTCGACAAACAAAACCAAACTCTATAAGTCACTCATAATTCCCGTCTGCTGTATGGTGCAGAGTCTTCGATGTCAACAAGATGAGTCGACGTTGCGAGTAGAAAATTGTATGGTCCTTTGCGCGTTAGCCACGGCGAATTCATTCGATTGAGCCGAGATATACTGAATCAACATAGTTCAGCGAATTAAAAGACAGCGGCTACGCTGGCTAGGTCATGTTGTTCGGATGGACGAAAACTTGTCCAGCTCTGAAAGTATTCGATTACCCGCATTGGAAAGACCTCCACTCCGTTGGAAGGACCAAGTGGAGAAGGACCTGGCTTCGCTTGGAATATCCAATTGGCGCCACGTAGCGAAAAGAAGAAACGACTGGCGCGCTGTTGTTAACTCGGCTATAATCGCTTAAGCGGTTTCTACGCCAATTAAGAAGAAGAAGAATATGGCACCTAGCATCGTCTGGCTCGTTTAAGTCAACATCCTTCAATTCACGCAAGAAAAAGTCATTAATTATGGCTCTATAGCGTTCCCATTTGACTGTTATATTATGCTCGGCTTCATGCGCACAGCTCCAATTCTTGAGTGCGATGACAGAAGGAATTATTCGGCTCTTCTTCGATACTTTGCCCAAAGGTCGCAATAGCAATTTTGTTGCACACTGTGCGGCAACTTTGAGGATGTGCATTATCCACCAGAGTAAACATGGTGCTAAACCGAACCGTGGTTGCTCGAATTAACAACTCTGTTGAGTGATGATTTCTATCGAATATTGATCGCACTGCGTTGTTTAAACCGTACAAAAGTTTTGGTAATAAAGACCAACTTTGAATAAAGTATTGTCTCATTGAAAATCACTAAAACATTACCCGTTAAAATACTTGTAATACCAGCTTTTGTTTGAACCTCATACTTACTGTCACATGATAATCGACTATTTGACTAGAAATTGAAGCTCGTGATCTCGACGACATTTGGTTTCAACACGACGGGACAACTTCCTACACAACGCCTCAATAAATGGATTTATTGAGAAAATACTTCGATGAACAGCTAATTTCTCGTTTTGGGCCAGTCGGTTGGCCACCAAGATCGTGTGATATCACACCGTTAGACCTTTTCCTGTGAAGATATGAAGAAGTCTAAAGTCTATGCGGACTATCCCGCTTCGATTCAGGCCTTGGAGCAAAACAAAAGATGCGTATCATTCGCCAGTTACCAGTCGAAATGCTCGAATGAGTTATCAAAAATTTTACTCAACGGATGAACCGTCTGAGACGTTGAAAGAGATAATCTTCAAAAAATAAGTGCCAAAGAATATTCTTTCGAATGATAATGAATATTCCCTATTTAATTTAAAGTGTTTATGTTTTTTCTTTAAAAAAGTGGGGAACCTCGTAATCGATCACCCTTTAACAAGAAGTAAAATGTTTTCCTTTTTCAACTTAACGCTCTTTTCCGTAAAGTTTTCTAATTCGACGTTGCAATTCATATCATGGATATTATTAAAATTATACTTCTAGACGATAATTTGCGACTAAACAACAACAACAGCAAAATCGGCATGCAATTCGAACTACTGCTTAAAAGCCCGGATACTCTGACTTAATGCTAACTCAAGCCACCGCCCCAAACTATGAACCACTTCAATTACTTTTAATGTAATAAATTACATTTATGTATCTGAAATTATCGTGTATTAAATTTCAACCTCAACACATTACTCAAAATTACACATTTCATTTATTGGATCCAGAAGTTAGTGCGCGCAGACGATGAGCGCAAAGAAAAAAGACAGCAACAAAAAGAAACGAAGAAACGGCAAAAGTAATGCAGACACGTAAATTCAATTATGATGTATTTACTTGGCAATTTCCGTAAATGCAGAGGCGATACAACACGCAAACCCTTTTCCCCAAAATGCGAGGAATCACTATTGCACGGCGCAAAGGATATTAAAGGATGGTGAAGGATACTACGACTATAACTGGCTGCGCGACTAAGTATTGCGTGTGCATTTCAAATTCATATTATTCGTAACAAGTACTCCTTTGTAACAGTGCAATTAAAGAGAAGAAAACGTTTTGTCAAGTGAAGCGTGAACAACAGGGCAGGGGGTTTGGTGCTGGACTACACCAATCGATATACATAGACGGACGAAAAAGTAATTTCAGAATTATTTATTACATTGACGTTGATGGCGAATGTTGAGGTCTGTTGATTGCATTCGCCATAGTCATAGTCGAATCGATGACGCCATGCATAGCTTAAGCTCACAGCTGGATAATTGCTGACTGTCACAAAAAATAAAAAACGAAATAACAGAGTATTGTATGAAGTTATGTAGTTGTGGACCCAGTAGAGAAATTTTACGTTATTACAAAGAAATTATTTTTAGTGCCACCTAAAAATAGGTTCTCAAAGAGTTTGAAGAGTTTATTTTTATATATATTATGGAGTTAAATTTTCACATGTAATTTGAACTCAGAGAGTTGAAAGTATCTGAGTCGACAGGTAGCTCCTAAAGCTTTTAAGGGGGTATTCTGGTCTAGAAATTTAAAAAAATCGAAATTTTTTTTCATATTTTCAAAGTTTAACTATTGAAGAATATGTGTACAAGAGGATTTTTCAAAATTCAAATTATTTTCGGAGATATAGGCATTTTTCTGACCAGGCATCCAAACTGGTTCGGCCGGAACTAATCGAAAAAAATACTTTACGCGAAACTTTAAACGCGTTTTTCTCAAACCTGACTTTTTCGGAACGATACCCACGATTTCTCAGGTTCTACTGGACCGATTTACTTGAAATTTTTTAAAGTCGTTTTGTCTATGGTTGGGACTAGCCATATCCCCAAATTTTTATCTTTATTATTTTTAAAAAATTCGAATTAGTCAGAAAAAGTGATCCAAAAAAACTTTTTTTCGGGCAGTCGCCATTTTGTGAAAACAATTTTTTCCCACTTGGCGGATACTGCCACAGTTTTGTTCGTAAGAAGTTTACAAGTCATCGCTAGCTTGTTGGCATAGACCATAAACTTGACGTAGCTCAACAGGAAACAGTCTAACGGTGTCAAATCGCAAGATCGAGGCGGCCAATTGCCTGGGGCATTTCGTGAGACACAAGCTCACCAAATAAATCGATATTGAGATTCGCTGTGTGTCTTGTGGGGCCGTCAGTTGGAACCTAATATTGCCCAAGTCCATATCATCCAATTCGGGCCAAAAATATTCGGTTATCATTGAGCCGTAGTGATTCACATTCACAGTAACGTGCCGGTCTTGATCATCCCGGAAGAAGTACGGCCCAATGCCGCCGCCGGCCCATGTACCGCACAAAACAGTAATTTTTTTTGGGATGTATTGGTGACTCATGGAGTCCGTGTAGATTGCTATCAATAACGCATATTTTGCTTATTGACAAAGCCATTCAGGCAGAAATGAGCCTCATCGTTGAAGATGATTTTTCGATGAAAATCCAGATCATTTTCAAGTTGTTGCTCAGCCCATTCACGAACATACGACGGGTCTTCCTCAATTGATGCGCTAGCGTCAGCAATATTCTCGACACTACAGGCCCTTCTTTGGCTACGCTGGCTAGGTCATGTTGTCCGGATGGACGGAAACACTCTAGCTCTGAAAGTATTCGACGCAGCACCCGCCGGGGGAAGCAGAGGAAGAGGAAGACCTCTACTCCGTTGGAAGGACCAGGTGGAGAGGGACCCGTCTTCGCTTGGAATCTCCAATTGACGCCACCTTGCGAAAAGAAGAAACGACTGGTGCGCTGTTGTTAACTCGGCTATAATCGCGTAAGCGGTATCTACGCAATTAAGAAGAAGAAGACAGGCCCTTCTTTGTCTCACTGGCACGAGAACATTTTCCAAACTTTTCCTCTAGATGCTCAATTGTTGATCTGACAGGACGATTATGATGACCATAAATTGTACGTAGCATTCTGAAAATTGAAGCCACTGACTACGAATTTCGGTAGAAAATTTTAATAATTTCGACTCGCTGTTGGATCGTATATCTTTCCATGATGAAATGGCAAACCTTGCTGAAGTACTGATGTCAAAAGAGCGTTAAAAATATGGCTTTTGTAGCGTCCCTATTGAAAACCTCGTTTCATATATTAATTAGGAAAGCGATAGCGTAAGAACTCGGTGGGAGTGGTATATGAAGAGATTTTTAGAGAGTAACTCCTACCACAGCCGGACGTTGCCGTAATCAATTCTGGTTTTTACTGGATCCCTAAGATAAAGTTGATGAACCTTATGGAGAGTACCTATTTGATTTAATATGAAAAGGATCTAGTAGAAGAGAGTTACAGAAAGCTTGGGGATGGTGAGAATAACATAATTTTTCTGATTCCTGAATCAACTTAATATGATAATACCATTATTCGTAAGAATAAGCTTATTCTTGGTTATTTAACTAGATATATTGCCTATCTGAAAGAACACATCCTGAAGAGGCCTTATACTTAATAAATAACTAAAAATAAAATGTGATTCATTTTGAGAAATTTTGGATTTCCTTAATCCCTTTGATGGTTTTCTGGAGCACTTCCAAAAAAAGCGGCTTTCTGAAAAATATTACACTTCAGAGTGGCTTAAAAAATATAAATTATCAATCCCACGGTATTTATCTAAAAAACATATCTATGAAGCTCCTGCAAAAAATTCAAGTCGATGGGTTTAGCCGTTTCGGATTCGGATTTCTTCTTTTAGTAGTGGCTTAAAAAATATAAATTATATCCCACGGTATTTATCTAAAAAACATATATTACGAAAAAATTCATCGTCGAATGGTCTGTCGGGATTGAATGTCAATCCTTTAACCTTTAATTTCTTCACTTTTGATTGACCACTTAGGGCATCGATTTACAAAGTTCATGTTCTATCCACGGATTGTGATCACTGTAAGAACAGCATGCCGATGAAAATATAAATATGAGTCCATTTCCGTTACGAAGGTCCGACTGTCGTGAGCATGGTCTGATCGGATGTGAATGTGAATCCTTTAATACGTTCGCTGCCAGGCTATCACCGGTGATTCACGCCCAGGTCAATGCGCAACATGTAATTTCTTTATTTGGCACCTGGGATTTATGTCGTCATCACCAGTGATACACTGGCAGCCAACGTGTTAATTGGTATAGGTCTAATTAGAAATTGATTTCCGAAAAAACCCCTAATCGTTTATAGCCGTTTATCTGATAAATATAGATGTTTTATCTTGTCTTCTATCTAAGTAAAACAAAGATAAACAATATTGTCATTTTGGGGTACAAAGGTTGGTAGGCGACAAATTTCAATGGACTGAAATGTAGCCTTTTGTTCGAGCATTTTATTTGACGAAGCTTATTTTGTCCCATGATGAATATAGAGTGGCATTGTATATCCATTAGAGCTATTGCATTTTTAGAGCAGCGTAGTGCTAGAGTATGGTATGTGCCTGATAGAAAATAATCCAGATATATTCTCTTTAAAGGCAACATACTACGTACAGTTTTTTGGAAAGTTTTCATGGTAACAAACTATGCCTGTACAAACTTCTGCGGTTTGTTTAATCTTTCATGAGTTTCAGATAGTCGACAAACGGCTGATACATTTTTTTACAACGCTCAGATGTTTGATAATTACTCAACACATGTCTGATTAGTATTGGACGACCGCGGTAATTGCCTCCATATCAATGGATGGATTTATATGTCTACCATAATCATTACATTACTCCCTAACGGGTAACCGCCACAACTAAAGACAATTTACATATTTTATCGTATCTCAATTTGAATAAACACATTTATATATTGTGCTAGAAATGAGTGTGCTTTCATTCGGAAATGTATTGGCAACACTGGTTGGTTGGGTGAATTCAGCTTGCATATTGGACTGTCTACAATCGTTATCAGCTTTAAGTAGACATTTTCATGTCATTCTATCTGTCCGCTGGTTATAATATTGACGTTTTATTTGCTTATCTGACTGGTGAGCGTGTTCGTTTGACAAATGTTTGGCGCTGTGAGCATTTCCAGCCATTTGACGGTCATTAAATTGCTTTCCTCTCCAACGCTTTTGCCAAGCGGAGGGGTTAGATTGTACTTATATATAATATTCCTTTACTTCATTCAAAGCGTTTTCTATTTCGTTTTGCGCGACTTTTTACCAAGACTGTGACTGTGCAAGCATCGTCCCATTTTTTTTATTGTTCGGTGAGAACCATTAGCCTTCTTGTCTCGTTAAAGTGTCAACTTTTCACTTCGCTGACGAATGGCCTCGCATAAATGTTTAAAGTCATTTTAATTAGTTTGGAAGCAACAAGTTGGCTACAAAATGGCAGAAAGTATTCAATGATTGACGTTAAAGGGGAAATGTCGAGTGGTGCACTTACAAAGTGTGCAGTCGTTTTGAAAAGGATGCCGACTCGTAATTTGGCAGGACATATTAAATAATTATACTTTCGAAGGTGCTAATGGCGTAATGTCAATGGGCTAATAAAATGGTGACCTAATAAGTCAATTAAGGAATATTTAAATGCAGAATTTTATTGCACAATTTTTTATCTTTCTTTATTTATATGTTAAGTTAGGTTACCTTAGTTTGGTAGGCCAATGAGTCATGCATAGAGCAGTTTTCTAGTTTTAGTCCTTTGCGATACCGGATGGAGTTCAGTTACTAGGTCCGTGAGGAGTATTCATCCTTTATGATGCCTGCGCTTGACGTGAATTTCAATAGACTCTGTGGCCTTACTATCGATGCCTCTACCATTGTGTGATACCGCGAGGACCCCAGATGTTTATATAGTGCGGAAAAGTGCACAAGAGATGCTCCATAGTTTCCCTAGTGCACTGCATTTCTTGCAGTCTTCTCGATCTGTTAGCCCCATTATGTGGACTTGTGTCGCTACCAGACAGTGACCCGTGGGTACTCAGATCATGTTCCTACAGTCTCTTCTATCGTGTGCCAATAGGAATTTTGTATATTTCCGATCTACCGTTTTACACATGACTTTCGCAGTTTTTTTGGGTTTAGCTTTCGCAGCGGCTTTCGCAATTTCGCTCAGTTTGAAATATACTGCAGTGGTCCGACAACTCAAAAGGTTGTCTTATGCCTAGTTCTGGAGTGTATATTTCTGCACCAACTCCGTTCTCCATTTTCGATCCATTTGTATAGATGTTTAGAGCGTTGCGCGCAGCTAACATACCTTTACGAAAACCACCTTTTTCTATGTTTACTTGGAAAAATGGAATTATTTCGATTTTGCTCTGCAGTTTTCAGCGAAGAGGTCCATACCAATTAAATAGCCGACGTTGGAGTTGTTTTTAAAGGCCCCTTTATCCACAACGCAGCGAGCCTCTGAATCCTTTCCTTTGGCTTCTGGATTTCCGTACGCCTGTCATCCATACTACTGCACCGTAAAGTAGAATTGTTCTTACGATCGCTGTGTAGCACTAGTGCATGAGAGAGGGAGAGAGCCCTCGGGTTGTGCCGAGCATCTGCCTACACGCATAAAAAGCATTGATAGCCTTTCTCATTCTTTCTTCCACATTGTGCTTTCATCACAGTTTGCTGTCCAAGACTACCCTTAGGTAATTGGTGAGGTCCCTGAGAGAGAGTAAGTGCCTTCGCAGTTTATCCACCACTAATGTCCATAGAAGTGGAGATAGCACTCTGAAATATAGGTATACATGTTTGGTAAGAACACGGAGCTTAGATCTTGTTGAAATAAATGTTCATTATTATGGTTTGTCTAAAGTTCTTTAGTTACCATATATTTTATAGCATAGTCTTCACTAGATTTTCTGCTTTTAGATTTTATCGTCTTTTATGGTGTCTTTTTGTGTAAAGAATCGAATATAATATATTGTAGAAGGATGGTGTGACCATTGCCATTCAGAAAAGTAATTTATGGAAAAAGTTAAAACAAAGAACGAAGATGCTCAATTCATGATAATAGACCTTTTGGTAATTCTATTGAATATGAGGCTCTATCGGTTGCAATGTTAAGATTTGTCCATTGTAAACTAATTTCAAAATAAAACCTTGTACTTCGAATACTTTTTGAACTCGATAAATCCATCCCAGTTCAGATATGTAATGAAGAGTTGTAAGTCTCTTGTTAGTTTTTGGTTTTTAAAGATATCTCGACTGGAGTTCATGTTTCTGCGTCCTTGAATACTAAAAGTTGTTTAAAAATGACTTAAACTAATGTAAAGTGGTAAGGCTTCCGAAAAATTTTCCAGAGCTCATTCACAGTAGTCTTTTGTCTTAGTTGACTTAAATTTTAGTCCTTTACTCTTTAGTAATAATGCGGCCCGCTGATAAATATTTGTCAGATATTATTTGGTTTTTGTAAGAATGTACCAAAAACGCTTGATTTTGTACTAAATACGGGCAATAAAAGTTCAGTCGCTATACAATTTCAAGTGCTGCAGTCACTTTTGACACACTTTTGAGAACTAGCTGCAGTTCACATCAAAACACATTTATTTAACAAAATTTTTTTTTTTTTTTTTTCAACAAAGTTCTCTTAAAGGGTGATACAACATTTTCCAAATTTTCTATAACATTTTTGAATTTTTCTCCTTTGATTCAAAAAAGGCCTCAGTTTCGGAGATCACCTCCTCATTCGACGAAATTTGATTTCTGGCGAGCATTCGTTTGAGATCTGAGAACTGAAAATAGTCGCTGGGGTCAGATGTAAAGAATACAGAGGATGTGCAATTTAAAACCCGATTCATGGATTTGTGCCCTCGTTTTCACTGACTTGTGACACGGTTCATTGCCTTGGTGAAACCGCTTTTAATTTTTCCTCAAATGCGGCCGTTTTTCGGTGATTTCGTTCTTCAAACGGTCCAGTAATGCTATGTATAGCATTGAGGGTCGCTGTTGAGGGACCTTCCTTTTTTAAGACAATCAATAAAATTTATTCCATGCGCATCTACAAATACAGATTTTTCGATTGACCTGTAGCTGTTACAATTTCAAACGATGCTGCCGTTTTTGACACACTTTTGAGAATTAGCCGCAGTTCACATCAAAGATCTTCGCGAGACAAACATTATCTGATACAGCTTGGGAAACTTTACAGAAATGTAAGCCAAAGTATATTTCAGTTTACAGATTAGAAGATTGAAATTAGAACTCTAGATTTATATATATACTAGCTGACCCCGCAGTCGTTGTCCTGCGTGAAATTATGTGTTTAGAAATGAAAAAGTTGAATTTATCATTTCACTTTTTTTCAATGTATCGCAGCTTGATAAACAACATTTTTTGGTTTCTGTTCCGGTGTATAGAAAAGATGGTTTTCCAACTCGTGAGCAGGCCACGTATATCTGGCCGAGTGAAAAACATAGCATTTCCAAATGTATACCATACACTATGCGACTATCCTTGTGTCTCAAATGCAATTTTCACTGGAAACTGAATACGTTTGAACTGAAATGGCAAATCGTTAGAACTCAGAGGAATTCGTAGAATCAAGCATTCTGCCCCTTTGTATTCGATAGCTGCGTCACAATCAGTCAGGTTCCATTACACAGTTTCGGCGCCTGAAGATTGTGGAACATAATAACGACAGATCCAACTTTGAGACGCAAATGATGCGGTGGCATACCAAGCCTATTCAAAGAATTTAGAAATTCCACGATCGATCAATTTGTATGAGCGCAAGTCCCCGGAATTTGACTTTGAATCTTCCAGTTTAAGTCAACAACATCGGTATTTTTGGCAGCTAACATTGCGCGTGCACTTAAGGAATTGTAGTTACGATAATTTGTCCAATGTCCGAATATTCGTGATGAGTTCATCTTTGGTGAATTGGTAAAGGGAAGATGGAATTGATATCAAACCACCGGAAGTATCAACCGGAATTTACCCATTTCCAATTCTTAGCGAATACGATGTAAAATGTCTTCGGCAATGTCATTTTTGTTCGTATTCCATAATTGACGCTAATTTGATGGCTGATCATCGCGAAAAGTGTGCGAACTTCATTCCAGTGATTATCATGTTCCAGCAATTGTAAACTGTAATTGTATGTATAATATCAAGATATTTCCGAATAGAGCAAGTTCTCGCAAACGGTTCACTGACGAAAGTTGAGAAAAACTCGTAAATGTTAATTTTGTTGCTGGGGGTGTTTTCTCTGTCTGTACTGTATTCTCTGTGTTGAAATAGACTATTTGGTCATTCTCCAAATTAACTGCGAGACGCACAACAGTCGGAAAACGTTCATGAATCGCAAAAGTAAATATCATACAAAGCGCTTTATTGCAGTTCACGTATCGACCGTATCGTTCAAGATCAGTAACCGCCATGTTGCTTCCTTTGGTGACGTATTTACACACGTATTTTATCGATTACACCAAACTGCAATACGCAACATTGACATGACTTTTGAATGTGAATTAGACAACAGTGGCGAATATGGTACGATCCATATGTTGTCGACTTCGATGTGTTGTTAACTTCGATATTCACGCCTCTAAATTGAATGCTAAATGTTCTGCCATTGTCATCTGGTGAGCGACGCTGATACATTGGATATCCATCATTTCTAGTTTGTGTTTCCGAAAGAAAAGCACCTGGATAGTGTTTCGTACATTTATTGTCAGACATACAAACCGAAGTGGTATTGTGATGTCCGTAAGGTACATGAACCATATTGGTGGTTTCGTATAATTCTGCTTCTATCTCTGGATCAGGAATTTCCGCAGAAATGATTTCATCAATTTGATTTGGTGTAACCACCATCCACCATCCAAAGAAGAATATGTGCGTGCGGCAAACCTCTCTTTTGCCACTCAACAGAGTACATCCAGCATCTAACAGCACCACATATACGTTGCTTTAAGATAAAGTTTACAAAACATCGCAACTGTTGTTTGAAAAGTTGTCCTCTGACATCGTGACGATCGCTTGCTGATTGCCCGCGATCCATAATTTCATTCGTATGTCATCGCATCCTGGGAATACTCGGTCATGTGCCATGGGCTGTCAATATACATACTTATGTTGATGCCAAAACGAACGCGACCTCTTCGTGGCATCGTAACAAATTTCAATCTGTAATTGAGCACTTTGTGTGAAACACACATAACGTTTTCACGGAATAAATTTCAATAATTTTTTTTTTTTTGAATAACCGGAATAAAGAAAGCAAACGACAAATTTGACAATTGAAAAACAAAAGGAAAAAAGTTTGTAAAAAAAAATTTTTGTCAAAATAACAGTGTCCAAAAAAGTATTTTTTTTTTGTTTGAATTGTTCCATTCACTCAAAACTAATTTGCATACACAATAATGTTACAGATTTTCATTTCCTAAAGGTAGGCTATAGCTAGCGACAGTCTTTTTCTTTTCTTCGGGTTATTTCTTACAGTTAGGTCCCGCAGCAAAATCCCTGCCGTAAGGAACTTCGTTCCAAAAATTTTTGTATGAAAAAAAAGTTATTTTTTTGGAATTGTTTTCCGATTTTTTCACGAAAACTTTCTAAACTTTCCTGGATCCACAGCGAACAACCTCTGAAAATTTCATCAAGATTGGTTCAGCTGTTCTCGAGCATTAGCGTTACTAACAGCATTCATTCGTTTGTATGGGAAAAAGAAAAGGGCTCTTTTTAGAGGTTTTCCGGCAATTATTCGAATTTTTTTCGCCATAAAAACCATCCTTGAGCCTCAACGAACATTTTAAAAAAAGAATTGGCAAAATTGGTCCAGGCGTTTTTGAGTTATGCGCCAGCATTTAAAATCATGTTCGTTTTTATTTCCTTTTTAAAATCGTATTGTTATGTAGTCGTTTTGGACAATAAGCCATGCTATTTTTTTGTGAAGACATCTTGTTAAGCAAAAAGTCTTTTCATATTAGGGATTTAGTGGGTCGATATCGATGATTCCGACAGCCCGGTATTTTGTCTTCCTACTAGTTTGCGAAAGTATAGACAGACGCTGATCATTTATATATATATTTTATACGTTTTTTTTCTGTATGTTATAAACTTCGTGGCAAACTTAATATGTATACCCTGTTCAGGGTATTAAAAGGGATATGATTGAATTACATAGAATTGGTTAGTCAAGTATTAATGTTTTTTGTTTTATATCAAATTGTTGCAAAACAATGGTCTATAAAAGTTTTAACTTTTTCTTAAAAAATTTGTTAAAGTTAAATTTCAAGGGATATGTCGAATAGTTTCGGAGTACGATAGTCGCTCAGTTAGAAAAATGCCGTTTCTAAAAAAACAAAGAAAATTATCCTACTGAATAAATGACTAATGATGATGGATGTATTATAAAAACCGTTGAATCTTTCTCAGCGGTTGGCCCCTCAGTTATTAGGCTTAACCCCTTAGTAATAATAATGTACTTTATTATTAACTATTTAAAATTTATGTACAAAATACTGCAAATTAAATGTATTCAATTTAAATTTCTTTACATTATTTGTTTTTCCTTTTTTCCCTAAAATAATTACTACTATTTCGCATGTAGTAATTCTCGACGACCGCAGGCCATAGAGGTTGGCGTATAACCAATAAATAAATAGCCATTATTTACAATAAATAATCGATCGCATGTTTGCCTGCAGCTAAAAAAATATACTACAAAAACAATTTTAAAATCGGCGGCCGCCAAATATTTGACTGTAGTTTATTTGTTTTTATCGGCTTTCGCCTTTTGGGTTTCCACACACAACACTAACAAAACGCTTGTTCAGCCTAGTGTAGGGTAGAAACCGTTATAAGGGATGAGCTTTTATTTTTCGCAAAAAATAATTTATATACCCTGAACAGGGAGTTTGTCACGAAGTTTGTAACACCCAGAAGGAAGCGTCGGAGACCCTATAAAGTTTAGCTGAGTCGATTTAGCCATGTCCGTCTGTCTTTTGTCCGTCCGTCCGTCTGTATATATACAAACTGGTCCCTCAGTTTTTAAGATATCGTTTTGAAATTTCGCAAGCGTCATTTTCCCTTCAAGAAGCTACTCATTTGTCGGAACTGCCGATATCGAACCACTATAACATATAGCTGCCATACAAGCTGAACGATCGGAAAAAGTTCTTGTATGGAAAACTTTTGCATTTGAAAAGATACATTTACGAAATATGGTATAAATAATTTTCTAAAGCAACAATGTAATCTTCGAAAAAATTGTTCAGATCGGATTACTATAGTATATAGCTTCCATATAAACTGAACACATATAGTTACTAAACGAAATGCACCTGTGAAGGGTATATTAGATTCGGTGCAGCCGAAGTTTACGTTTTTTCTTGTTTTATAATTTCTTGAATGCCAAATATGTGTGTGTTCGGATAGACACCCTTTTCTGCATAACCTTTATATCGGTTTTATAATTATGAATGTGATTTGCGCCAATTGCAAGCAACTTAATGTTAAAATCCCGATGCATATGCACGACCCTAACCTTCTAAAACAAACGTTCCACAAGTTCATACATTGGCCGGAAGCATCAAAAGCGAAAATAAAATCAACAATAAAACCAAAACGGAAGGGCAAAATGCAACACCAACAGCTAGCCACTGAAAACAATACCAAAATCAACAAAGTGTAATAAAATGCCGTCAAAGTTCAAGCGCAAACACATTGGTATATTTAACGGCAATTGACGTATTGCCGAAATCCATGCCAACAAGTCGACTGCCGGTTGTCAGCAGTCAGCAGTCACTGGGCCGTAGTTCGCTGTGAGCAGTCATCACTTTGTTTGTTGCTACACAAACACCGAATTCACGGGTGAGAGGGCGCAGGGTTCTCGCAGTTGAATGCTTTAAATTCTCATAAATTGTATGTACCCATGACTCGGGAGCATGTGAGCACCCATTTGTGTTTGCATGTATTTTCGCCTAAATTGATGAGCCCAAAAAGTGCACACAAATACAAATACAAACAGAAACATTCAATAATCACGCAAAGGGCAAATGTTGCCGTTTTGTGCAGCCGTTGTTTGCATAAAGTGTCAAAATGTTAGAGGTGTGCGACTTTATTTGGCATTCAGATTGCTTGTTTACCCAGCAGGACGCTTCTGCATGATATTATCGTTCATACTGACTGTGTCAGAGCTGGCGTAAAGGAAGGATGGGCTGTAGTCAATTGTTAGAGTATGACGAGAGTGGTCTATTTATAGATGAAATGTCAAACGAAAATATCGACGAGAAGACGTCGTCCATTCTCGAATGTATATGAACTATAACATTGCTATATAACTTTTTTCTATAGGGGTCGCAGTTTTGCTAGAAATCGAGATAAACCACTTGTCAACCTTAAAAATTCAACCGCGTCCCTCTCCTTCCTTCTTCGTAACTCTGATCGCCCGTATATTATATTTCCCTTAATGTTTGTTATTTTATCTTTCGATGGGTTTCAATCTACTAAGAATTTCTTTCCTTTTTTTTTCTCATTTTTAAAGGCTTCTGCACTAGTCCAAATGTTTCAAGTTGAGACATACATACTAAACATGTTTTCCATTTC
Source organism: Bactrocera neohumeralis (assembly GCF_024586455.1). NCBI lineage: Eukaryota > Metazoa > Arthropoda > Insecta > Diptera > Tephritidae > Bactrocera > Bactrocera neohumeralis. Next base: position 48,024,650 of record NC_065922.1, on the reverse strand, counting down.
TTCGTTTTCAGTGAGCACAATGTTTTTGTCAATTTTAAAAATAAGATTTTAGAAAATAGAATCTTCTTCTTCTTCCCAGGCTCCTCTCCACCTGGCCTTTCCAACGAAGTAGAGGTCTTCCTCTTCCTCTGCTTCCCCCGGCGGGTACTGCGTCGAATACTCTCAGTGCTAAAGTGTTTTCATCCATTCGGACAAATTATTTTCTCCAAGAGCAGATTGAAGAAGTCGCACGATAGGTATTCGTCTTGTCTGAAATCTCGTTTGGCGTCGAACTGCTCGGAGAGTTCCTTCGCGATCCTGCAGAAGCTTTTGGTATTGCTCAACGTCAGTTTACACAGCCGTATTAGTTTTGCGGAAATACCAAATTCAGACATCGCGGCATAAAGGCAGCTTCTTTTCGTGCTGTCGAAAGCAGCTTTGAAATCGACGAAAAGGTGGTGTGTGTCGATTCTCCTTTCACGGGTCTTTTCCAAGATTTGGCGCATGGTGAATATCTAGTCGGTTGTTGATTTGCCAGGTCTAAAGCCACAATGAGAAGGTCCAATCAGCCGTCAGCGCCATCAATTAATTTTGCTGAGTCCGAATAACAAGTGCAACTATCAGACTAAACTCATAGCCGTGTTCAACACTATTTCTGCGAAATTTGGAAGGATACTCCGCATCATTTTTTGAACTTCGTCGAAATATGGATACGCTGGAGCACAACCGAGACTAAGGAGCAGTCGAACAGAGCACTTCATGCTGAGAACGGGAAAGTGACGTCCGCCATTTTCTAAGATTAAATTGGTGTGATCTATGGCATCTTCCTGAATAAGGCATAAATTGAGTAGAAAGGTAATGTGGAGACCTCCAGAAAACGTATTACTTAGACGTGTTAAAGAAGTTGGCGCACAGCTGAATCAAGTGTTATGAAGACCAAGAAGAGATATGTAGGTTGCTATATATATTTCTGGCCTAATAATGTAAGTAGGCATATTTATCAACGAAAATGGTTTTTTTTTTTTTTTTTTTTTTTTTTTTTTGTTTTTTTTTTTTTTTTTGTCGATTGCTGTTTTGTTTCGGGCTCATACGCATAGATCCATGATTCGTCACCTGTGACGATCTTATAAACGTCTTTTGAAGCACCACGATCGTATTTTTTCAGCATTTCTTTACACCAATCCACACGAGCCTTTTTTGAGCGATTGTCAAATTGTGCGGGATCCAACGAGAACAAACCTTTTTTACGGCCAGGTGTTCATGCAATATCGAATGTATGCTGGTAGGAAAAATGCATAGGCATGCCTCTATCTGAAGGTAGTATGTTGCATGACGGTCTTGCATTATCAGTTCACGTACGGCATCGATGTTTTCTGGCACAACGGCTGTTTTTGGACGACCTTCACGGAATTCGTCTTTGAGCGAGCGTCGGCCACGATTGAATTCGTTGTACCAGTTTTTCACAGTGCTATAGGATGGTGCTTCATAGCCATACAAAGATTTTAGTTCATCGATGCACTCTTGTCGTGATAATCCACGTCGAAAGTTGTGAAAAATGATCGCACGAAAATGTTCACGAGTTAATTCCATTTTTTGGCCGAGATGAATTTTTTAATTCCCTGTAAATAAAACAATTCACGATTAAATGACAAAACGTTCTGAGTGATGTTATGCTAAAAAATGTCAAACTTTCCAATGGAAATGTCAGATTGCACCTGGCAACACTTAGTGTTGCCCTAGGCCAGAATATATATAGCAGCCCTCGTATAAGTTTCCATTTTTCCAAAAGCTGTAGTTACGTTTTTATAGCTTTTAGTTGAGAGTAAATAAATATGTGATTAGCTTGGAAATAGTGTTTTATATTCAATCTTTATTTGATTATACCAGCCTATGGTATTCATTCATCGCTAAATTTTGACAAAACTTCGGTAAATATGGATTCAATGTGATATTCATTGCTTTTTACAGTTTTCATTCAGTGAAAATAGAAATATTTTCCAATAATTTTTCTTAAGGTACATATTAAATTAAAAGTCCGCACCACTTGAATTAATTAACATTTTGTGGCTACTCGTATATGCTCTGTAAGATTTCTTAACTTTGTAAGGAAAACTTTTACAAACTATCGGCCTATGACTTTCACTCTCTTTCCACAGTATTTCAACTGCCTGACTAGGACAAATAAATTCTACTTTTATGGGACTAAGTGTGTTTAACTTTGAGATTTGACGTTTTTATGTGTTTTTATCCGCCGATGTACTAAAATTTATTTTATGAGGCCACTTAAAGTGTTGCCGAACATTAAATTATTGTTACTAACGCGTATGTGGCCTAACTGCGTGTATATACATATGTACAAAATATTAGTATGTATATTACTTCACAAGTTGATTTTTTATATCCTGAATAGGGATAAGATTGCCACAATGTTTGTAACACCTAGAAAGAAGGTGAGAAGGAGGAGATCCTATAAAAATATATATAAAGAAAAAAATTGGCACACGTTCTTTTCTTCCCAACAAGCTGCCCATTGGTCGGAACCGTCGTTATCAGACCCCTACAGCAAACAGCTGTCATGCAAACTGAACGGTTGAAATCAAGTGCTTGTATGAAAAACTTTTGCATTTGACGAGATATCTGCATAATATTTGATAGCTAAGGCAATGGTACAACCTCCAAAGAAATTTTTTCAGTTCAAACTCTGGTTAAATCATATTCCTTTTCCCATTTATTTAACATGAATTTTTTTGATTTTTAACAAAAAATATTTAATTTCTAAAACAAATAAACCTATGGCTTTGAAATTGAAATTTTAAATAATAATAATTTTTCGCTCTACCAAAAAGTCATACAGTGCACCATGTCGTATGAGTAACAGAGAATTTGTAAGACACTTGTATGAATAAGACTTTAACTGCTTGTAACTTTACAGGTATGTTTTTAGAGCAAAAATTAACGCAATTTGGAAAATAACGGACACCCTAGTATGTACATACATGAATTTTTTGACTCGTGCTCCTACCGTGCCACTAAAATCGTACTCCTGCACGGCCACTTTGCTCGTAAGCTAAAATCAATGCATCGTTTCATTTGCCAAAATCGTTGTTTAATGTTCACATACAATTTTCCAATTTCCCAATTTACTTTCACTTTCAGCTTTTTATGTGCCATTTTATTTCTTTTTATATGCTTTTCGCTTGCTACGTGGCTCTCGGCTTTTATTGCCTGTTTTATAAATATTTTGTTCGGTCACATACATATGTATATAACTGTATGTTACGAGTGTCTTGTGCTACAAAATGCTAAAAATTCAATTTTTGAAAAACAGTAGGTGGACATTTAATGCGAGAAAATCACTCAAAGTTAAAGCCAGAAAGTTATTTTTAGCTAAGAATAACTTAAATTACTAAAAGTTTGACCAAGTTTAAAGATATAAAGATTTCCATTTTGCTATTTATAGCGCTTTGTAAATAATTTATAAACTGTGTTTTATACGAAAAAGTGATAGCATTCTTCTTTTAAAGCTTTCATGCAATAGCTTCCAGCATTTTTGATATCGTTTTAATTCAGCAGTTTCTCGATCCTCTCCACATGCACGTGTGCTCTCGTGTTTATTATCTGGAAGTTTGTCTAAGCCCACCTTAGTTTGCTTTCATTCCATATTTTCGTCTGTTTTTGACTTTTCATTTATTTTCATGTCTTTTGTTCGCCCACTAAATGTCTAAGTTGAGCAGAAGAGTCCTATATTCAAACATATATAAATAGAAATGACATATTTGTATGTACATACAACCCACATGTCCTGTAGCTTACCAGATGTAGTACATCGTAGATACAGTCAGGTGTTATGTAAGCGGGCTACATGAGTCTCTTATGTCTACTTCCTGCTTTATGTCTTAGGCTCCGACATTAAAGTGAATTATGATTTAGCAAAAATTTAATGCCAGTTAGTGACACGTACACATATATGAGTATAGATAAACGCATTACTCACTCCTTGAAAATTATTATTTTATTATATGCTTTCCTTTGTCAGTTTGAAAAATAAAAGCACTCACTTGGAAAGCAAAAAGTCGTGTATCTTCTTAAATATTTTATACATACATACATATATCTAGTTACCTGCACATGTTTTCGCATATATTTTCATATTTATTTGGCAGAAGTTCGCAATGCATGAAATCCCTTCTGGAAAGAGTTGGGTGAACTTTTATTTCCTGTTTCCTTTGCTTACTGCGCTAGCTTACACCGTTATGCTACGAATAGCAACAATAGATATACATATATGCATAAAAATATGTTTATTTATATTTATTTCTTCACTTTTGCCAAAACACTCAACAATAAAAGCAGACTTATGGTCAAATAAGTAAAATGAATAGCTGACATAGTAAACTGAAAACGCTTTGTAGACTTTATCTTTGCATAAAGGAAGAAATGGCAATTGATTTTGTGTATAATGGAATGATAGCATGAATTTATGACATAGTCAATTGATTTAATGTGCATGAAAAACATTCAACAGGAATTAATGGATTACAAAATTTTGCAAGAAAATCGAGTAACTAATAAATAGTTTTAGATGTTCATTCGAGCTTCTCCATATAGATGTGGTGTAATGAATAGTTTAGTGATAAATGTGGGATTTTAAAAATTCTGCGTTTAAACCCCCAAAACTAGGGAGAGGCTAGCCTTACTGAAGGCAAGGCGATCACTAGGCCAAGCTTCCGCGAAGCCCAGCTACCTAGTAGTAGTACACAAAAGGATACGAGAGCACCGACCCGCTTCATTCTACTGATAGAGGTTCTAGGGTGCGTTTTCTTGCTAGCTCATCAGCTTTACAGTTTCCTGCTATTCCGCTGTGGCCTGCCACCCATATCAGTTTTATCACTAAGACACGCGATGCTATTGATAGGGAGGTTAGGCACTCTTTGAACAACCCTGAGCGCACTGTTAATGAGTTCAAAGCTAGTATCACCGCTCTGCTATCTGAGTGGATGTAAGAGTCTCAACTCTGGAGCTACTACTGTTTCTTTAATGGTTGCAACCTCGGCCTGGAAGACACTGCAACAGTCAGGGAGTCTGAAACTGGAGTTGACAGTAGACTCCTTCACCAACCTTCTCCCCAAGTTTTGATCCATCCGTAAAGATCCCTCTCCTTCAGTATGTGGGTAGAGAAAGAGCCCAAGTGATTCAGTTTGAAGTCAAAGTGAGTGAGGATTTCGGAGTGTTCAGACAAGTGTTCTTTTAGGAACCCAGATTTTATAAGTCTGATGGCAACTTTCGCAGCCATATACCTTCCGGCGATGTCTACGGACAATATTGTAAGATGGAGTTACGCTCTCAAGTTTCTTTGCAAGTATGGTCTTTTCTAGAGCCCTCCTACACATAAAGACTCCATAAAACATAATGGGCTTGACTATAGTGTCTACTTTGGATATTTCACTGTACCGCTGGTTGAAGATGTCTCCTATTTGCGGCAGCGGTTTCACTGGGATCTTTTAGTGAATAAAACCATGTAGGTTTTATTTGAATAGTTCTAGATAAGGCTAGACAGAAACATATGCGTCTCCCATACCTACTTCCGTGCACTTTCTGCTTCTATCGTTGATACTAATGCGCGCGGGCTCACGTGTGATGCCCGAAAGTTATCATTAGGCAAGCAATTCCCCTGCAGTTCTTTGAAGACATTATTGTTGGTGTTAATACTGGTTCCAAGATAGACGAAATTATCTACGACTTCGAAGTTAAGACTGTCAACAGCGACTTGGGAGCCAGGTCGCGAATGTGACGACTGTTAGTTTGATGACAGGAGATACTTCGTCTTATCTTCGTTCACAACCAAATCCATACGCTTTGCTTCCTTAACCAGTCTGAAGAAAGCAAGTTCAGAAATAGTGGCATAGAGGAAGGCGGCTTAAAAATCGACGAAGAGTGGTCATCAAAAGCGGGATCCCTTATCCAAGGCTATTTTGATTTTCTCATTGGGTGTGGTTTTTAAAATTGCGGGTGCGGGATGATTTTTCGTCTCACTTTAGATCGCCTCAAATGAATGGTTTTTGGCTACCCAGAGTATACTTGGTCTAAGGCCGAAGGATCGTGCCTGCCCAGTCCAAAGTGAATGGCGCTAACAGATCTTTCCTCACCTGCGTGAACTTTTACACATGCTCCATCCATCCATTTAAGTACTTACGGTTCGGCTAAATATTATATTGCACGTTTTTTGTTGAAGCTGTATGAAGGAAGGCAAGGTGGAATCATCTGGGTCGATCTATGAGGATCTGGTGATCCATTTTTAGGAGTTTTTGGGTATAACAAAGAAAAAACGTTCAGAGTGATCCAAGCGCTGTTGAGATTCAGCGCCACCTTTAACGCTGGCACCAATCCTACGACCTAACAGAACCCGAATTTCAATGAAGTATGCAATTTGTGAATTATTTCCGGGTCATCATAGTTGGGCAATACTATAAAAATATCCTCAAATCACATGGGCCTGTTTTTAGTCTTTAACCGCATTTGAGTAAATATTTGCAAAGTTCATGCAGCAATCAAAATATTGAGGAAACGGAAAGGAAAGTGACTCAACAGCAGAATAAAATGCATTCTCAGCTTGATCCATGCAAATATTTACATCGATATGTAAATGTCGGTATTTTGAAAATGAAGCACAACACAATAGCAGCAGCGGATAAGGAATCTGTGGACTTGGCAAATAAAATCAAAAAGCAAACTCCTACTGCTGATTTGTTTGCGGAAGTGAAAACAATAAGAGGAAATGAGTAAAACTGCAAAACAATACAAACACAAAACAATAATATGAGAAGTAAACAAAACTATGAAAGAAAATAGAAAACAACACACACCATTGACTTTTACGACTTCGAAGCAGCATAGTTTCAACTCGAACTGTTCGAAATCACAGGAGAGGACTTCACTTGCAGCTGTGCAGAAGTGAAGCAGCAAAACAATGGCGCAGTTGTTGTAAAGAGAACGGCAGCAGCAGCAGCTAAATACGCTGATAATGCAAAAATCGTAATCAATTTTGGAATTCAAAAACTCAAAACAAGAAATCGAAAAATGCACACCCTTACGTATCTATATACGAGAGTGGTGGGATAAGTATGGAGAATCAGCGTCCAATCGCTTAATTCATTTTTGAATATGACTGTCATACAAATTTCAGATGAAGTCCTCGTATTTTTATTTCGACCGCTTGTGAAAATGGGCTTAAATTTTAGAAAAATTTCAGTTGAGCAATATTGGTTGGAGATTCGAGATGACAAGTCAAAGACCGCTTGGATGTTTAATCTGGTGACCCTTCCCCTTTGATGCCGACAGTCAAAACCTTTAATGTGGCCTAAAAGTAGGGTTTTGATGGGGCACAGCCCACTACTCCACAAACGTTTACACAGCGGATACACGTGATATAACTCCAGGATATCGTATTGCCAGACTACTGGTTGAAAATACGCGAGATAACTGAGATGGTAGGAATCTCAAACTTCTGTGTGACCATTGCAAAGAATAGTTTAACTACAATCGGAGGGAGTTTCTGGATCTCGGAACTGGAGAAACAGTGAAGTTCACCCTGCGCACCTGTTCCGAAGAAAGCATAGACTGTCTTATCGACCAGAAAAGCAATTATTACCGTTTGATGCGACTTGCAAGGTATGATCTAAGTCGACTGTTCGGAGAAGCACAAAACGACCATACAGGGTTTGTCCGGGAAGTACTGGGACTGATTTTCTTCCGACGCTAATGTATTTCGGAGTGTGCGCGCACCGATTGGATTCGTTCCTAGCTAACGAACGAGCGGCTGGTCATTGTCTCTGAATACCTAGAGTCAGTACAAATATTTTCGCGCGACGTGTTTCTGTGAGTCGTGCATGTCACAATGCAGTGTTCGTTAGAGCAGAGGTACGCGAATAAATTCTAAGTGAAACTCGGTAAATCTGCGACAGAAACGAACGGGTAGAGGTGGCTGATGAAGACCGGAAGAATGAGCAAATCCAAGAAGTCCTGGAAGTCCTCAAGAGACTCAAACGATTGGTCAATCGGGTCCGACAAGACAACGCAGCCGATTGGAAGTTGCACCACGGCAACGTCCCGGCTAACACCGCCTTTCTTGTGAACAGCTACCTAACAAAGGCCGACATCCCAACGCTTCCGCAGCCGCCCTACAGCTCAAATGTGGCCCCCGGACATTTTTTTATTACTTTCCCTGAAAAGGCAAGCATTCTGAGGCATGCACTTCGGCTCTTAAGGCAATTTCGGAGAATGCCTTCCTTGATCGCGCTGACAGCTGGCAGAAGGAGCCTATTTTGAAAGTTTTTAAAGAATTCTAACGATTGGTTCAAAAATTTTTTTAAATCGACTCAGTCGTATTACTTACCGGACTAACCCTGTAGGTCGAATCATTGGACTGTGTTGAAAAAACAGAAAAAAACAATTCATGCACTTTGTCCTCCAAGACTGAGATTGAAACATTTCGGCAGTTTTACCTACCAGAAGACAAAGCCTGTATTGACATTAACCGTTTCACCAAATTTGTGATTGGCACAACGCGCTTTATTGGTCTGTAAGAGTCTTATAACCCAAAATATAAAAATTGTTTAGATACCACAACGGACCGTCGTTCTAAGCTGTTCAAGTGAGATCCCTGTTAGGATCGACCTCTTAAGCGGCACTAAGCGAGCTATCCTTGTATATACATATGTACATATGATACAAAGCACGCTAGAAATAGCAGTTAGCTTTATGTGCCACAAGCGCCCAATGACTGTGGAGCCACATTCGCCTTGGGCATTAGCTAGAGTCGCATTACGTTAGCTGAGCCAAATCGTTGCAAGCGGAGTGAGCCCTAAATGCTGAGGCCAGCAACAAATTCGAACGCCACTGGGCCTGCAATGGAGTCGCTCAACTACTGAATAGAGAGGAGTGGCAGTATGTATACCAGTAGTCAATGCACATTCGCCACAGATTATTTACAAAGTGTTAGAAGTTCCTTTGGAGGGCACTGGGCAAATGCAAGTGTGAATTTTATTCACTTAACAGTTTTGTTGCCGTTTTGTTTCCATTTAACTGCTTTTTACTCCGCTACAAATACTAAATATATATTAACGGTAAATATGTATTACATAACTGCAGCTATGTATGTATAGTTTTAAGTTTGCACTGGCATGCCATTTTTGTGCTGATATCGATGCAATAAATTCAAATTTTTCTTGGCAGGAAATGAAGAAATTCGCTGCGATTGCTCAATTGGAAAATCGAATGCGATCAGTCGGAATGCTGCCAAGAAAAGCAGCAACAAGAAATTACACGACAAAACAACAACAATTGCGAGAAACAGAAAAAGTGGAAAAACTTAGGGTGTAAATAAATTCCATTGAAACGACCAACAACAACAATAATAACCGTTAGGCGGTAGGGTGCTCGCTCAAATTGAATGTAAAATCAAATACGAAAGACGTTTTGACCGACAAAGAGCGAGTGACTTTGCGCTTTAATAAATACTTGACCTTTCGCTGTTATTCCGATTTATTCACCTGTTCGCTTGCAGTACATATTCAGCTATGGAGTACTGGTAACTTTCGTTTCTCATATTTTGAATTTCTCGAACACTCAACTTGAAAATTTAGAAAGCTGGTTGATTGACCAATAGTGTGATAGAATTTGCTTCTGAATTCATTGTTAAGTGATTGATAAGAGTTTGCTGAGAAACTATAAACCAAATCGTAAATTATTAACGAACCCCTTGTCAAGTTTTTCAGGAAGAGGATTATATACCAATCCTAAGTTTCAGACAAGGCGACTCGCTATCGTGCGACTTCTTCAACCTGCTTCTGGAGAAAATAGTTCGAGCTGCAGAACTAAATAGAGAAGGTACCATCTTCTGTAAGAGTGTACAGCTGCTGGCGTATGCCGATGATATTGATATCATCGGCCTCAACACCCGCGCCGTTAGTTCTGCTTTCTCCAGGCTGGACAAGGAAGCACAGAAAATGGGTTTGGCAGCGAACGAGGGCAAAACGAAATATCTCCTGTCATCAAACAAACAGCCGTCGCACTCGCGACTTGGCTCTCACGTCACTGTTGACAGTCATAACTTTGAAGTTATAGATAATTGCGTCTGTCTTGGAACCAGCGTAAATACCACCAACAATGTCAGCCTGGAAATCCAACGCAGGATTGCTCTTGTCAACAGGTGCTACTTCGGACTGAGTAGGCAATTGAAAAGTAAAGTACTCTCTCGACGAACAAAAGCATATGGTGCAGAGGCTTGGGCGATGACGGCAACCGATGAGTCGACGTTACGAGTTTTCGAGAGAAAAATTCTGCGAAAGATTTATGGTCCTTTGCGCATTTGCCACGGCGAATATCGCATTCGACGGAACGATGAGCTGTACGAGATACACGACGACATCGACATAGTTCAGCGAATTAAAAGACAGCGGCTACGCTGGCTAGGTCATGTTGTCCGGATGGATGAAAACACCCCAGCTCAGAAAGTATTCGACCAGTACCGGGAATCAGAGGAAGAGGAAGACCTCCACTCCGTTGGAAGGACCAAGTGGAGAAGGACCTGGCTTCGCTTGGAATATCCAATTGGCGCCACGTAGCGAAAAGAAGAAACGACTGGCGCGCTGTTGTTAACTCGGCTATAATCGCGTAAACGGTGTCTACGCCAATTAAGAAGAAGAAGAAGTGTAAGAGTCTTAATTTTCAAATAAGTTTTGCTTATAGTGAAAAAATATACACAAAAATTGCATTTCGAATAATAATGCAGTGATAAGAATATATTTGTGAAGAAGAATATATAGTGTGACGCATGAAAAATTGGGCGATTTTCGTAAATTTTTTTGAAGAGAAAGTATGCGATTGAATATTTTGAACTCCTTGATCGTAATAAAGTATATTTTCAGCAATATTTTAAGATTTTTTTTTTACAAAAATTTTGAAAAATAACGGAGTTATGGGCTGTCTTCGGAGGTTCCAAAAAAAAAAGTGCCCCAACTGCTGGGGTGATTCCGGCCGAATGAGTAGCTGAAACAAAAAAAATTTTAAAAGTTTTTTAAACTTAAAGATATTTCCTATATAACGACCTACGATCTTTGAAAACTGTTAAAAATTAACAAAATTGCGTAATTTTGAAAACAAAAAAATCGTTTTTTTTTAATGCCAAATTAACAATTATCAACCAATCAATAAGATCGTAGGTCATTGTATAGTAAATGTAACAACATTCACTTTTCATTGAAGTCGATCGGTTAATTTCTCGTTGAGTTATGACGCCAGCAATTTTGAAAAATTTCGTTTCGAGAAAAACGCGTTTAAAGTTTCACTTATATATGTTTGCACCTCAGAGCGGTAGCTCTTTAGAATGCTGCCATCCAAAAACTATTCAAGATACGACCTTCCCGATTTCACAGGATATTTTTGGAAATACAAACTAACGAAAAAGCAAATAAAATTTTTTTTTTGAAAGTGTCACACTGGTAGCCCCTTAACTGAATATATTCGTTTAATACATTGTCAGATCTTATGATCTACATATGTTTATCATTCTTGGTGCTCTAACACATAATTACTTTGATTCTTAGCATAATATTTTTTATTGAATTTAGTCATGGATACAGAGTCATGAAACAAAAAAAATATTTACGCAAGTAAATATTTACCCAACTGGATCATAAGTATACGTATATACTTTTGTGCTTGAATTTCACGCTCCTATATATATTATTATTGGTTATTTTTCGGTTATTTGTTGCACGATCTAAGCATTACTATTTTTCTCATAACATAATTTAAATTAGTACATAGTAATGGCCTTCTAAACGAAGTGAATGAAATTCATGGAAATATCTGATACGTTAATTAAAATTATTTTTCGACTTTTGAAGCCCAACGATCAGAATAAACATACCACTGTGATTCAATTGAAAGGTTAATTTGTATACTCTCGCAACAAAGTTGCTAAGGAGAGTATTATAGTTTTGTTCACATAACGGTTGTTTGTAAGTCCTAAAACTAAAAGAGTCAGATATAGGGTTATATATACCGAAGTGATCAGGGTGACGACTAGAGTTGAAATCCGGATGTCTGTCTGTCCGTCCGTGCAAGCTGTAACTTGAGTAGAAGTTGTCATGATGAAACTTGGTACACATATTTCTTGGCTCCATAAGAAGGTTAAGTTCGAAGATGGGCAAAATCGGCCCACTACCACCCCCACAAAATGGAGAAACCCGAAAACCTATTAAGTGTCATAACTAAGCCATAAATAAAGATATTAAAGTGATATTTGGCACAAAGGATCGCATTAATGAGGGGCATATTTGGACGTAATGTTTTTGGAAAAGTGGTCGTGCCCCGCCCCTACTAAGTTTTTTGTACATATCTCGGAAACTACTATAGCTATGTCAACCAAACTCTACAGGGTCGTTTTCTTCAGGCATTTCCATATACAGTTCAAAAATGGAAGAAATCGGATAATAACCATGCCCACCTCCCATACAAAGGTTATGTTGAAAATCACTAAAACTGCGTTAACCGACTAACAAAAAACGTCAGAAACACTAAATTTTACGGAAGAAATAGTAGAAGGAAGCTGCACCCAGGCTTTTTTTAAAAATTGAAAATGGGCGTGGCGTCGCCCACTTATGGACCAAAAACCATATCTCAGGAACAACTAATCTAATTAATTTTATAGCAAAATAAAAAAATATGTAAATGACGGATAATGAAATCTCGATTATCACTTTATCATCCGAGAGTATAAAATGTTCGGTGACACCCGAACTTAGCCCTTCTTTACTTGTTAATTTATACTTCGCGTGTTTTTGGAATCGGTAAATTTTTTTTCTGAAAGTTGGTAGTACCCTTAGTGACATCTATGCTAAATTTCGCGTCAAAATAATCATTAGTATTTGAGATACGCGTCGTTTTGTGACGCTCTAAAAGTGAATTCTTCAATTTTTGCTATGTCAAAATTTATTGAACAAAGAAGTGCGATAATGCATCATCTCATACTGCATTGATTATTCGTGATCATTTCGACACATTTTCAACTAATATCGTGCCTTAACCACCGTATTCGCCTGATTTACCTTCGTGTAACTTCTGGCTCTTCAGCAAACTCACATGACCACTCCGAGGACACCGTGTTGACTCAATTGAGGATATAAAAGCAGAATCGAAGAAGGCTATGATGACCATCATGACGGAGGATTATTCCAAGTGCTATGAAGACTGAAAAATTCGTTGGCATAAGACTACTTTGAAGGGTATGAAATGGACAAAATTCACCTTTCAATTTGATTACAGCAGTATACATGTAGTTCGGTTTCCAATTTACAGAGTTTTATTTACTTTCGTATTTCAGTTATACTGCTGCTACTACTAAACTTTCAACTTTTCTGCTTTTATCGGAAGGTGGTCTTATTTAGCCTACAAGATAAACCAAAATTTTCGATAAACTTCGATTTATTCCTTAACATAGTCTTCATTTAGCTCGACATACTCGGGACAATTGTTTTCAAACATCTTTAACCCATCTGAAAAATTCGTTGCATAGAGTTCTCCAGAGTAGATCCCTGTGGTTCATATGACTGTTCGTAACTGTTTCAAGTTAGGAAGCAAAAATAATCTACACGGAGCTAAATCTGGATAAAAATATAAATGAGGAAAAAGTTAGTAGCTGAGTTTGATCAGTTTGGCCGCGGATTCATGTTTCATTGGTGATCATGAAAAACAAAAATTGAATTTCCAACCAAAATTGTGGGTTTTCCTTTTTTTTCAAATTGGTGAATATGTCTACGAGAATGTGATATATAATAGTAAAATTCCCATGCGTTAGTGCGGCTATCCGCTTACCCCCATAAGGAACCAACGAAATCTTCCATCATTGCCAGATCCCATCTCCTTTATAATCATTTCTCCAATGTTAAGATGTCTTGTGATGTGGAATCTTTCTTTTTGCTCATCACTAATCGTACGCAAAATTCTGGAAGATAAGTTTAAATGTGAGTTGATTTTAATGGATATGCGACATTTTACAATAGTGCTCGAATAATTATTTTACAAGTTTTTCGAAGTATTATAGTTTTCTGTTTTGGTACTTTCTTTCCTGATGCCAGTAATTTCCACTGTTGTAGTCTTGAAACCAATAGCTCAAGTGAAGTTCTGTTACAATAACAAGTGAAGTTCTGTTACTAAATCGTGAATTCTTCCTTGGATAAATAAAGGTCTGTTACTAGGTCGTTTAATTCAGCTTGTTCGATTCAATGGGAGATTTTTTTAATTGTTTTCAGAGCAATAGGTTCCTCCGTTTTTCGGTACTGTTCTGTTTTTCTTCATCATCATATCCCAAATCTACTTCCTAATTGGCTGAAGAAGTTGGAGCTGGTAAGCCTTCACTGTGCGAAACAGGTATTGTTGCTGGATAATCAATATTATGCTTGGGTTTATTTGGAAAATCATACAATTTGGTTCTCTGAAATCATTGGAACTGCAAAAGGCATAGATGATCGTTTATCAAGCAATCAGTAATTATGATTTGCAGCACAAGTTTGACTACTGGTGGTGGTCTGACCCCTACACCCCTAAACCTCTGTATACGTATTATGAACACAAATTGCTTTGTTACTTGCTGCAAGTTACTATAATTTTATTTTATTTTTTGGAAAAAAGAGTCATAACTCAAAAATTCTACGAGTTGCGAAGTTTTTATTATCATTATCGGTTTTAGCAATCAAAAATTTGGAAGAAACAGCCTCTAACAACACAGTCGCATGACCATAAAATAGTATTCACTACTGCTAGAGGATTGATAGCACTTAATGCAAACTATCTCTGAACCAACTAGGATTAGTATATTGCTCACATGGTCAACTGCTGATATTTGGGGACACATCTCGCATTCGTTTGTAGTACAGTATTGTTACCAAATGTCTATCACCGGTACAAATGAAATAAGAGTCAGCTGCTTTGACAGCATTTTCATAGTTAATAATAATAATTATTGCTTAGTGATAGAGAGGTTTCAAAAAATTGCCTCCTTTGAGAGAAAGTTGAGGGTCGAGTTAACCCAAATATTTCGCATAACATGGGCGAAGCAAATAAATCTCATTTATGGTTATAGCATGATTGCTATACCAAGAGTTTCCTCTTATTCCCAATAATTATATGCGACTCAAAGAGCTTTGCTTCAGTTATACCCAGATCGCAGACTAGTTTGACAGAGTACACATTATGAACTTGTTGTCTAAATGTGTAAAGAATTCATACTCAAATACCTTTTTAGTTTCAGTTAGTATCTGTATGTTTTTCAAATCGATTTGTGAATATTCTATCCTAGTTTGCTTCTTAGCAAAGATTGCTAGTTTTAAGTAGGTCATGATAATCTTATTTTAAGTATACATACGAAAGGTTGATCTGACAATGGACTGGAATAAAGTAAGCTTTCAATGAAGTATTTCAATAATGTTTTTGTTCACAATTTTTTCTTTGCTAGCTGAACCGTAAGGTTGTGTATGAGTGATTATTACATCCAAAAACTCTCGACACCTAGAAAATGCAAAATTTATTATTCTTCTATACCAGTGGTTCCCAAACTTATTTTGTCTACCGCCCACTTTGAGAATAAATAATTTTTTAGCGCCCCCATTTTTTCACCTATTTAAAAACCACTATAACTTCAAATTAATTATTGTGACTTATATATAGTATGTATATTAACGGAGAATTCTAAACGAAACTTTTACTATAACCAGCAACTTGAAACCTGAGCGCAGTAGGTAACATACAACGGCGCTTAGGTCTCAAGTTAACTCTTACGGGCTCCACCTGCCAATAAGAATGATTATTGAAACACAACTTTATAGTATTAAAACAGAGAATATTTTATTAAAAATAAAACTAAAATAATCGATCCATCTGATGCTGTTTAATAAGTTTGTTAATATCAGGTTCCAATTTACTCAAGAACAGTCGCAAGTCGCCACGTTCGGCAACAAGCAAACGATTTCTATTTTTAGTAAGCAGTGTTGTCTCAGCACTGAATCCACGTTCACACAAATATGACGATGGGAATGCTATCAAGAATCGTTGAACGATTGACCACAATCCAGGGTACAATTGCGAGATCGGTTTTTGAAGCCAAAATTCTTGGTAACCATTTTTGAACTTGATTTTTATTTCCTCCTTTGTTGTCAATTCTATAAGTTCTTCTTCCAGCTGAGGTGACATTGCTGTGTTGACATTTGAAAACGGATCCAACACCCAGTCTGGTATTTCCAAGTTCAAAATGTCCTGGTATCGTTCGGTGAAGTCAATGTGGAGGTTTTCCAAGTATTGGCAGTAGGCAAACAATTCGTCGTTACTGCATGATACTGATAAATTCGGAAAATTGTGAAACTCACGTCTGCCCATATTCTTGTTGTGTAGAAGCAGTTTGGCTGCGAAAGCAGCAACGACGTTTTTTGTTTTAATTAAATTTAGTTTATTGCCTTGCAGTTATATAGGTCTGTCATGTAAGCTATATCATTCTTTGATGTTAAGAGCTTGTCTTGAAATTCTGTATCTTTAGTTTCCAAGAACTCTATAACAGAGTCAAACAGGTTGTAAAATCGAGTCAGATAATTGCCTCTTGATAGCCAACGAACTTCAGTATGAAACAACAAACGATTGAAATCCTCGTCATTAGTAACACAAAGCTGATGAAACAATCTATCATTCAAAGAGCTGTTGCAGATTTTATTGACTGCTTTGATGACATATTGCAGTGATTGAAATAGTTTTTCACTTAAGTTTCTAGCAACTTAATGTTGTCTATGAATAACGCAATGTACACCAAGGTCATCTGGAATTTTATTTTTTAAGTACGCTATGAAGCCTTTATGGCACCCTCTCATAGCCGGAGCGCCATCCGTAGCAACTGAAATAGTATTTTTCAAATGAATCTCTTTCTCATCGCAAAACTTTTCTAATATATTGAATATGGTTTCGCCTTTTGTACCGGTCTCTAAATTTTTATCAAATAATAGTTCTTCACATATTTTCTCATCTTTAATAAAACTCACGTAAGACAACAACAATGCTTCATTAGTTGGTAAAGTGGACTCATCGAGCTGAATTGAAAATTGACTTGACCTCAGGTGACCGTACAATGATTCTTCAATGTTTTCAGCCATTTCATCAATTCGTCTTTGCACAGAATTATTACTCAAAAGAATTTTTCGGATAATATCTGCGGCCGGTTTATGAAGCACGGTAGTTATTACTTCATTTATTGCTGTCAATATTAACTCTTCTCCGATGTTATGTGGTTTGCCTTTTTGAGCAATTAACAAAGAGATATTGTACGAAGCTCGAAGTCCGTCGTCATCTTGCTTGATGTTCACAAGTTGTTGTTAAAAGTCGAGAGCTCATGTAGTCGTTGTCTAAGAGGCCTCCTAGCTAAATAAAATTACAGATTTCCTCCAGGCCTCTACACAACGCCCCCATTTTCTTTCTGGGTCTCTTACCGCTCCCCTTGATACCTGCAGCGCCCACAAGGGGGCGATATCGCCCACTTTGGGAAACACTGTTTTATACATTCTTCTGGTCCAGCACCAGTTATGTTTCCCAATCTTAAACGCATTGCATATTTAAACCATTTAAGCTGATGTATTTGCAAACAAAAATCCTCAACTGCGTAAAAAACGCATCTAATGCCACAAGCTGCGTACAAAAACAAAAAAATCAACAGGCAGCGACGAGGTAAAATTGAGGAATGTGTGCTGAGTGCGTAAGTCATTTTGTTAAATAATCCATCAGGATCCTATCAGACACAAACAAAAAGAAGGCCGGGTGCGTGTGCATGTGACAGCCCGGCGCTCGATTACCAGTTAGTCTGGATGGCATGCCGCGAGTTATGAAGCCTGCGGCTGTCTGTTTTTTCAACTTGTGTGATTTTTCTAATTTTTCATGCTTTTTTGTGTCTCATTTTTCCAAGCGATGCCAACATTTTGCAACCATTAGCTCTCAACTGTTGGCACTTGTGTTGGGAGTGTGGAAAAAAAGCAATGCAAAATATCAACCTTCTTGAAACTCTGCACTGTTGTTGGTTTTGTTTTGGTGATTTCTTACTTACCATATTTGCTTATTTGCTTGTGGGCT
Organism: Bactrocera neohumeralis; assembly: GCF_024586455.1. Classification (NCBI taxonomy): domain Eukaryota; kingdom Metazoa; phylum Arthropoda; class Insecta; order Diptera; family Tephritidae; genus Bactrocera; species Bactrocera neohumeralis. Next base: position 48,006,512 of record NC_065922.1, on the reverse strand, counting down.
GCTGTTATGCGCTCAGGTCGTAGGTTGCCAGGCAGCACAGGCTTTGTTTCGGCAGCAAATTGTTAACTGCTACGATTACCTCGAAATGATTAAACACTCAAAGAGCACACAGCTGTGTTAGTCGGTGTATTAACATGCATACATGTACATTAGGGTGAGTGGCAAAAAAATTTTTGTTTTCCACTTGCAACCAAAAAGTGAATTTTGAAATTTTCGCATAAATTTTGAACATTCAAAAATGTCTCCCCCGCTGCCGCGTACCGATCTCAGGTCACCCGTAAATTATTTTTCATATATTTCTGATAATTTATCTTTCATTCCCAATGAGTTTCATCCCACAATGATTTTTTTATATTAATTATTATTATTTTATAAAAATTTATCAACCCTGATCTAAGTGGATCTATAAAGTGGAAAAATAATAGTTTTTTTTTTACTTATCCTAATGTACATACTATATAATATAGGTATATCTAACATATGTTATGGGCATTTGCCTAAATTATCGAAACACTGGCTACGCCCTGGTACCTTTACCATCCCTGCACGATATCCACAAGCCGACGTTGAGCCGTACGCATTGCTTTCAAGCTGCTCCAAATCTTTGACATTATTTGACTTTTATGTCATTACCATGTTACTGCCAGCATGCCTGCAACACAACACAACTCAACCACCAAGCCCAACTTTCGCTTACATGTACTGCATTGCATGAGTATGCGTAAGTGTGTAGAGTTCTGTGTAGACATAGACGCAAATGCAGAATCAAGTGCTTACGTCTATATTGCATTGAGAATTTTAATTTATTGCCTCTTCACATTTGTTGCCAGCTTTCAAGTGGCACTTTTTCAACTTGCTGCCGTAGACATTTTTTTCTTGTTTTTGCTTCTGTCGCAGCGACATTTTAAATAAATAATTTTCAATTTTTCATTTTCCTTGCCATTGTCTGACGTGAAATATTTGCCTAGCCTGCCCTAGACAACTTCACGTGTGAGCCTCCGTATGCGATTGTGTGCGGGTGTGTGTGTGTCGCGTCGGCGTGAGTGTTTGGCATGTGACGTGTGTGACGCATGTGTTCTGCTGCTGGAATTGCGAAAGGCGTGCATACTTTGGCCACTTGTTTACTTTGTAATGAAGACAAGCATATCATTTTTCAGGCTGTTGAAATATGATTTGTTATTATTTTGCCGTTAATATTAAGTGAAACGGAAAATTCATGAAAAATTTGACATATATTTCTTTCACCGGTAATATTTTGCAAATAATTTTGAAAAAGAAACTTAAAAGCTAAAAGCAAAATTTGCAACTGTATGCATAAATTTCAAGCATGTGATTTATTGATCTGTGGAGTATCTCATGGAATTTTCTTTAAAAATACTAAAATGTAAAAATGTAAGCCAGTGCTAAATACGTGTCTGAAATATTTATATTAAAATCTGTTTGGCATGCCATAATTTTTACGAAACTTGAGAAAAAGTTTTCACATAATTTTGTTAAGGTAAATCGCTCATTGATCGATTTAAGGGGGTATTCTGGTCTAGAAATTAAAAACAATCGATTTTTTTTTATATTTTCAAAGTTTAACTATTCAAGAATATGTATGTGTACAAGAGGATTTTTCAAAATTCAAATTATTTTCGGAGATATAGCCATTTTTCTGACCCGGCATCCAAACTGGTTCGGCCGGAACTAATCGAACAAAAGACTTTACGCGAAACTTTAAACGCGTTTTTCTCAAAACTGACTTTTTCTGAACGATACCCACGATTCCTCAAATTCTACTAGACCGATTTACTTGAAATTTTTATAGAGTCTTCTTTATAGACTTGTCTATGGTTGGAACTAGCCCCATCCTCAAATTTTTATTTTTATTATTTTTAAAAATCTCGAAATAATCAGAAAAAGTGATCAAAAAAAACTTTTTTTTCAGGCAGTCGCCATTTTGTGGAAAAAAAAAAATTTCCAACTTTTCCGTAGTTCCGGCCATTGCGACATTATTCTAGATTAATAATCTTTTTTGTTTTTTGGTTTCAGATAACTAGGAGGGTTGAAATCATGGGTATGGTCACGTGGAAATTTTTAGAGACCCCCACTTCGTCAGCTCATAATTTATGAAATTTTTTACTTTTTTTAGTTTTTAATCTTTTTCTGTACTCTTCTAAAATTAACAAATAACTAATAAAAAAATGGATGGTAAAAATATTAATTGCCTTTTTTACGACACTTTAAAAATAACCTGCAATTCATGCTTCTAGACCAGAATACATCCTTAATTGACATGAAATCTGCAAAAATAAAGAAAGTCATTATTTGTAGTATATGTAAGCCGCGGTAATTTGTTGATCAATTTCAATCATTTTTTGCATTCCATAAGGGGTCAGTAGGGTAATCTGGCCTGTTTTTTTGACATTTTGACATAGAAATTTTTATTCCACCAATAGAATTTTTTTCACATAGCATGAGGTATATCGTGGAGTGTATAAACTAATTTTTTCGGAATTTTGTTATGACATCTGTCGGAAAAATGACTGGGTGAATGAGACGAGTTTTTTCACTGGAGGACATGATTTCTCATCTTTGGAACATCTGAAACACAAAACCCCAATTCATGCTTAAATAGTTTCACTTACTTTTTATTGTCCCTACCAGAATCATGAAAAAATGCTAATAAATAAAACAGTAATTACCTCTTTTTTAATTTTTCGACATGGTTTTTTACATAAATTTTGTCATAACATTGTCAATAAATTATAAAAAATTATGAATCTAGTAGGGACGATAGCCAGGCGTTTTGTGAACATAAAAAAAAAAATAAGCAAATCGGTTGAGTAGTTCGACCGGAATCATGTCCGCCAGTTTAAAAAAGTGTGCTTTGAGAAAAACGCGTTTAAAGTTTGAGGTGTGCACTCCGAGCGCTACAAAGAACGTCGAGCGGTATTATTATTTTTGGGCCTTTTCGAAATCTTTCAATGATAAAGTGGGAGAAGATAAAGTCTACATTAATTCTAAGGGTATAACCGCACAGAAAATCAAAAAAAATTGAAAAAAGTACCCGTTAAACTGGACGATTTAACACGTTCAGTTAATTTTGAACATTAAAAAAAACGGGAAGTTTGAAATCTTTAAGCAAATCTGATTTTAGACATAATTATACTCTGAGTAGTTCGACCAGATAATCATAAGTCATAGGAATCAATTGTTTGTATAGAAAATTTAACGAGATATATTCACCAAACTTGGAATAGATTATTGTTCAGGGTAACAGTTTGAAAAAAGTCGATCGAGTCAAATTCTAAAGCTGTTGAGGTTCGGAATAAAGTGTTTGTATGGCATTCCGATTATTGTCTCCGAACGCGAGCAAACTTATTATAAATATTTTTTTTTTTTCACCTTTTTTCGAAACCCTTCAAATGGTAAAGTGACCTATATATGTATATTTTCTACATTAATTTTGAAACCTGAAGTAGGTAACATACAACGGCGAACTTAGTCTCAAAAAAACCTGCCAAAAAACTTGATTATTGAAACAAACTTTATAGTATAAAACAGAGAATATTTTATTAAAAATAAAACTAAAATAATCGATCCATCTGATTGTTTAATAAGTTTGTTAATATATCCGATTTAAGAAACCTCGCAAGTACGTTCAGCATACAAGCAAACGATTTCTATTTTTAGTAAGAGTGTTGTCTCAGCATGAATCCACGTTCACACAAATATGACGATGGGAATGCTATCAAGAATCGTTGAACGATTGACCACAATGGGAAGACTTTTTTCATTTGAAGCGCAAAATCTTGGTCCATTTTTGAACTTGATTTTTATTTCCTCCTTTGTTGTCAATTCTATGTTCTTCTTCCAGGTGAGGTGACATTTAATATTTGAAAACGGATTTATTTCCACGTTCATGTTAATTGGCGTGGAGGCTTTTCCAAGTATTTATTCGTCGTTACTGCATGATTGGCCCGGAAAATTGTGAAACTCACGTCTGCCCATATTCTTGTTGTGTATAAAGTTGGCTGCGAAAGTTTGAAATTAAATGTTCTTTTACATTGGATATACATGTCGTTGAACATTTTTTCAGGTTGTCATGTAAAATGATGTTAAGACTGTCTTGAAATTCTGTATCTTTAGTTTCCAAGTATAACACTGTTGTAAAATCGAGTCAGATAATTGCCTCTTGATAGCCAACGAAAATATGAAACAACAAACGTTTTCGTTATTAGTAATACAAAGCTGATGTCATTAGCTGTTGCGGATTTTATTGACTGCTTTCATGACATATTGCAGTGATTTAATTCACTTAAGTTTACAGGAATCAACGTTTTCTGCTGCGGATACGTTGTCATGGCACCCTGTCAAAGCAACTGAAATAATATTTTTGAGGCTTTCATCGCAAAACTTTTCCAATATATTGAATTGGTTTCGCCTTTTGTAACGGTCTCTAAATTTCTAAAATGATAGTTCTTCACATATTCATCTTTAATAAAACTCATAAGACAATCTCTTCATTAAAAAGTGGACTCATCCGGCTGATTTGAAAATTTACTTGACCTCTGGTGATCGCACAATGATTCTTTTTTCAGCCATTTCCTCAATTCGTCTTTGCACAGAATTATTACTCAAAGGAATTTTTCGGATAATATCTGCGGCCGGTTTATGAAGCACGGTAGATATTACTTCATTTATTGATGAAGTTTTCCGACGTTATTGGAAAACTTTTTTTGAGCAATTAACAAAGAGATATCTCATAAAATTTAGTTGTTGTTAAAATCGAGAGCTCATGTATCTAAGAGGCCTGAAGTTGTTCAGATCTACACAACGGGTACCGCTGATAGCAGCGCCCATATATCGCCCACTTTGGGAAGCACTGCTTAGAATAAGCTGTCATACAAACGAACGATCAAGATCAAGTTCTAGTAAACCATCTTTAGTATTTGAGAAGGGTATCATAGATGTGGTGCAATTGAAGTTAACGTCGTTTCTGGTTTTAATTTCAGTTGGCAAATTTTAAAATTCTTACCTCATAATTTTGACCAGTTATATCATTGAAAAACACTTGAAGCCACAATATTTTTATGTACAATTCTAATTAACAGTTTTAGCTTTTCTTAGAAAAATCATAATTTCTTGACAGCATTTAAGTTTATAATGAAGTAAAGGAATATAATGGATATTTTTTAGGTGACCATCGCGTATCAAGATATGCAGTTTTTACTCATACGCTCTGTTGGCCTAGCAATTTGTTTAAGCCTTTGAAAGTACCAGCATTTACAACTGTGCATTTCCGAAGTTTACCTATTTATCTTATGAGCTATTGTCTTTAAAAATTTATTCTTTCTTCAATATTTGCTAGTTACATGAGTGACACTATAACTTCCGAGTAGCCTATGTAAAAAGAAATGCATATTTTTAAAAAATTTGGAAATTTTAACTACTCGTAGTAACTTGAACTCGGAGCGCTACGTTAAAGCAGCTTCAGTCAAAATCAACGTTACAAAAATCGAATTATAGTAGCAAGTGCTGTTATACCCATGTTTATGTATATATAAATGATAAAATGCATACGCGCTGATTAAGACAAATTTACCCGGTTTCCTGGAGAGTGAGTTAATTGAGTGTGGAAGCAATTTATATAACGACGACTGGACTTTTCAGCAGGATAATGTATTAATACACACAGCTCAGAACACCAAATCTTTCTCTGCAGGGCGAAAAATATCTGCATTGTATTGGCCTGCCTTAAGTCCGGCTCTGAATCCGATTGAGAACCTCTGGGTATCCTTCCTGTCAAAGTGTTCAAGAACTGTAGATAGTTTGAGACAGCAAGGAACCTTCAAAAGGCAATAGACTAATCATAGGCTAGTATTGATTCAGCGCACCTTAAATCCATGGTGGATTCAACTTAATTCTAATACTGAACAATCATAACAATAAGACGTTAATATTCTATATACTTAATCATTAATAAAAAGCCAATATAAAGAAAGAAAAATCAAATATATATATTTAGTACGAAGATTATTTTTGATTTAAGTTTCTTATTACATACGTACAAGTACATTTGAAATTTGTTAGCACTTCATATTTTTATTTCGTAAACTTTATCTGCAAATAACACTACTTAACCAAAATTTCGATATCAGCTTTTGTAGTTTTTTAATCAAGAAAACATCTGTTTCACATACAATTCTTTGTATGGAGTATTCAATAATTTCAGGGAGGTTGAAAAAAGGTTACAGTTGTTCAAAAATGAGTGAAAATAAAGTAAAAATTCGCCTTATTTTGAAACTTTTGTATAAAAACGAAAAGAATGCCACGCAAGACACCAATGAAATTTGTGAATTCGTGTGGCACAATAATGATTCGCTCGCTTCCGTTCTGGAAATTTCGAAATTTCGATTTACACTGATGGAATAAGCCGAAAAATGGAGAAATATTTTTATAAATATAAAAAAATAAGTTCAAACTTCAACTTATCTTTTTTTTATATTTATAATAATATATTTCCATTAGAAATACGAAAAAATGTTTTCGACTACCCAATACATTTTTGAGTGAAAATATTTTGTCAGATTCCAGACACGGCTTTGTTTTAATTTGTATTATTGTTGTTGTTGTAATGAGTTTTGATTATTTTGGTATGCCTTTTCTGAGTATGAGTATTTGTTACTCATACGCCCTGTCCTACCGTCATATTATTGCAGTTGTAGAGTGCTAAACACTTTTCATGATCGATTTGTTCAATTTGGTTGCGCAAATGAATGCATTTTGATATGTATTGCATTTGAAAAAAAATATTTTCAACTCTTTTTAAAATAAACTTGCATAAAATATTTATTTATTTACCTATAAAAGTTAGTAATACCTCGCACAATAACTGCTGAGTTGCTAATACATTTTTATTATAAGCAGCCAAATTATTCTCTGAATATGGTACCTACTTTAAGGAGTTATATACAGTTAGAAGGCCGAAAAAAGTGAATTTTTTTGAATTTTTTCTGACTAAATTTTTTAATTTACTGATTTAAAAATTTGTGCACACATTACGGTATTTTTTTACTGTATTTTAAGACTTAGTATTAGTAAAAATATTTATTTGGAAAGGAACTACAGCTGATCTCCGCGAGCTCCAAGCACTCTGAAATGCCTTTTCAGATTTGCATGCAACTTAAAAAATATTCACCGGAGCGATCTATTTTCTGTGAAAAAAACATAAAAATCGGTGTAACTTTATATCACCCCTTAAAATATTATATTTAATTATCAATATTTTTTGACAGTCAAACACTGTCGTTACTTTTTATAATTGACAAGTTTAGATATTATTCCGTATTTATTTGAATTTTCCAAGTTTTTTGTGAGTATCTAAATTCATTTTTTATAAAAATATTACAACAAATAGACAAACATGAGCACGTAGTAAAGTGTAAATACGTTACTCATACGCTCTGCTGTGCCTTACTAAAAGTTGCTCATTTAACTGTCGATATTAAGTGCTTTACAATCCGAATGTCTGTAATAAAGCATTTGCTTCCGATTAGAAAATATAAGAAGCCTTACAAAATCCATATGAAGCGAAAATTGTTTATAAATAAATGTAAATATATGGAATATGTAACACATTTTAGTGATATTGAATTTTTTTTCTTTTTTTTAAGTTATTATGAAATTTGATGTATGGTTTCTGGCATGTATATAAAAATTGTATGGAAAAATGGTTCTCGTTCTAAAATTTATAGGCTGTGTCACTTGTCACTGTGAAATCATAAGATCACTTAAGTATGCTGTTTTAATATCCAACTTATCATTACACTCGAAAAGAATTTCTTCAAGCTTCTAATAAGCCAAAACTATTATATAGAAAGAAAGTATACTTCCCTGCATAAAAATCACATTTTTTCAAATTATAAGCTATAAGATACTTTTAAAATACCATAAATTATAGTTAAAAAATCTAGTCAAATAGCACATAATCCACTGCTGTCGGAAGTTTTCGAAATTTACATGAATAACTTGGTTTACAAAAGCGCCAAAAACTGCTTTAGTTTGACACATTATTTACATATTTCCGAGTTTGAATTTTCCACAGCAAATACTTTGCTGAAATTACTAAAATATATTAAATTAAAAAGCAAATATCCGCCGCATATACCGGTAGCAATTGCGTCCACCCCGATTTGACAACTTCAATAAAGCGAACTGTCACAGAAGTTAAACAAAACTTGTATAATCAAATATAAAATATAGTGAGCAATGTCGGAAAGCTGTGTAAGCGTTCGAAAAAAATATAAATTTCATAAATTTTGCAATATTTGTCAAAGTCACCTTCAACAGTTGCCAAACAAACTTTGCAGCTTAGAGCTGCAGCAGCAGTAAACGCAATAACATACCACTAACAACAAAAGCAATATGCGTATATTAGTGGTACATAGAAAGTATATATGTATGTATATATAATATATGTATATCATATATATGTATTTAAATAAATACGAGATTTTATACACGCAAAATTCTTCAAAAATAACCATATCTGGAGCAAGCGCAACAAGAACAAGCAAATAGAGCGTGCTTTTTTGGAGATGAAAAAGTTTTTATGCGCCTGGATACGCTGATATGAATGAAACAGGGATATTTGGACAATATTAGTTCGTCAGCTGTAGTCTGTAGGCAATAATGTTGACATTTTATTCAGATTTTGGGTTGAGTATGAACGTCTGCGGTCCTCTCCAAACTTATATTTTTTGTGAATGTAAGGATTTCGATCGAGGCAAATTTTCTCATTTTCTTACCTGCTGGTCCAGGACTATGCCATGTACCATATGTGTCAAAGACTATGATAGCTTATATATCCGTCTTCGGTGTTTAACCTCTCCAAACGGATTTTGTGATTATAAGGGAGCTTAGGCCTTCCAAGTTCCAAGCCCTCCGAGTTTCCAGGATTTCGTTTAAGGCAAATTTGCTTATCTTCCTACCTGTTGATTCAAAACTATGCCACATATCGTATTTGTGAAAAATATGACAGCTTTTCGCTTAGAAAGCAGTTTTCGGAAAAAAATATCATGTTCTTTTAAGTATTGACCACGTCTAAGTCTTTTCATGGTACCTTTCCACTTTTTCTGCAAATAAATATTAACCACATGTGTTTATTTTGACAGCTCTCACACTAGAATATTACAAAACTCTAAAAAATCACCCTATACTCGCATATTTGATACATACTGAGCTAACAGCCTTCAAATATTTTTGCTTAGCTGCACGCTGTTTGACTTTTTCCACCGTTATTGTTATACTTTGTGTTATTGTTGTTGTCGTTGTTGCAATTGCTGTCAGTTTTTGTCGCCGTCGTGGCCACCGACACCATCGTCACCAGTAATTTATGGCAGCGCGGCAAAGCGTAAAGCAACAAATCATTTGAACACCGCGGTGAAAATACATTATACACACACACACACACACCAATACACCAACATTCATATATATCACTTGAACGTTTGTTTTGCGCTTTGAAAAAGCACATTTGCATGCAGGCGGTCGCCCGCTTCGACAAAGCCCCAAATAAATATGCAGCGTAATCTAGAAAGCAAGAAATTTATTAAATTTGAAAAAATATGGTTACACCACCCGCGCACCCCGCCTCCTAATACGGGAGCCAAACGTTTTTCTAACGCAACGCAGTCAACACGCTTATAAAATAACGGTAACAGCAACAGATAGGGGCGCCAAGGCATTAGTGAGTGAGAGTGTTTGTGTGCGCAGACAAACATATCTACACATTTATACGCACGTGACTCCAGAGCAGCGGCAGCAGGTGCAAGGGGTGTAACTGGAACGAGCATAACAAAGCTAACGGTAACAATTGCAATGTAAATATTTACGAAATGTAAATACCAGAAAAATGATATACGAGGCTGCGTGCATGTGTGTATGTGTGTGCTAATGTGTATATGTATGTGTGGCGAATGCTGGTGGCTACACGCTGAAATATGTCCGCACAACATGCACACATATGTAGATGTATGTATATGTATTATATAGTATATATGTATATTGCGTGTTTGTACCGCTAAAGTTGGTGCAAATTTATGTTTCTATGTGTGTGCGTATGCCTGCATGAGTGTAGTGAGATATTTCAAATATTTTTTAACCACAAACATTTATTAGCAATACTTTTATTGCCGTTCTCAAAAGCATGTAGGAAGCTAAGCACTCATATGTATATCATATATGTATATGTGAATATGTACACATGTTTAGCTTTATTAAATCATAAAATTGCGTATTCAAAAAAGAGAATTGAAATGTTTTCGCACATAATAAAATTTGCCAGTAGTTTTGAGTGTTTGTTTTAACTTTTGTGTTTATTAGCAGTTCTATTGTGTAAAGAGCGGTTTCGGACTTTTTTGAAATTCATTTCGTATTTATTTGCGCGTCATGGCAAATGTATGTTATCATATATGTATGTATAGTAGGTATATAGTCAACAAACTTATATTTTAGAAATTGAAGTTTTGTATTTTCACTTACATCATTGTTTTTTTCCGTACTTAAAAAAAAAAAAAAAAACATTTGAATCCAAAATACCAAGAGTGATGCCTCACTATAGCTAAAAATGTCATTTCGAATAAAAAGTTAGAATAAACTGATCGGCTCTGGAGCAAAATTGAATAATATGCTAGCGTTAGACCGAAGCTTTCTACCTAATGCTTACTGACCTTGAAAATTCCTTTTATGATGATAACTTCACAGCGGTTTTCAAACAAATATTTGGGAATTTTTTAAGGAAAGTTTTAACATGAAATATTTTAGAATATAGTAAATACCTATATTCGCAATTAGTGAGATTAAAAAAAAATTTTTTGTTAAACCAAAAAGATATATCTAATTTTTTTGTCCCTTTACTGTACACAACAAGAAAACATAACGATCTTTCTACTTTTTTCTACCATTGTAAGAATGACTTTCTTTCGGTCTGAGTTAGAAAATAAATTCAAACAATACTTAATGGCACTCACTTCCATAAAAGCTGTTTTTAATTCCCAACTTTTGTTTGAGGGTATTCCCAAAACCTTTCTTAGATATCTTTAGAGTGACTGATATCTCAATGAATTTCAGTTTCTGGTGATCTAATATCATTTTGTAACATTAATGGCTGTTTCATCCATAAAAGCTTTTTTGTACCTCAACTGTGTTCATCATTTTCAGAGTCTATATGATATTTACGGAATTCACCAAACCACTTAGGAATTGTTGTTTAATTTTGCTCGGAGTACCCATAGTTCTAATTTATTTTCTCACAAAAACACTTGAACTCTCGATCTACTTTTTGCGCGGATTGTTTTACGCGATTTTTTGTACAAATAGGACGTTACCTTTTTTTAAGGTTTTACATTTATGCCCGTGGTATATACTATATATTTATTATTACTGTAATACGAGTTTGAAAATGTTTCAACTTGGACCCAAATTTGAAAAATTTTATTATTATTTTATCATTCCTAGGATATTTTTTCTTTGTTCTCTGAACACTAATGCATATGTACATAAATTGCGACAGTACCGGGAAATAGTAAATAAAACGCTAAATATTTAATTATTCGCCAGAATTTCTTTTGCCGCCTTCAAAGTAATTTCCACCAGATGTAATACACTTATGCCACCAATTCTCCAGTCTTCGAAACACATTTTATAAGTACTTTTGGGAATTGGGATCTATTGAGCCGCAATTTTAGTTTGAGGAACAAGAAAAAATCACACGGAGCCAAATCTGGCGAATATGGTAGTTGACCGATGGTTTTTATTGCGTTTTTGGCCTTAAGTTCGGTAACAATCGTTGCTAGATGCGATGGTGCATTATCATCGTGTAAAATTCATGAATTATTCTTTCTAAATTACGGCCGCACACGTTTCAATACGTCCAAATAGAACTTCTTGTTGACCACTTCTTAAAACAAAAAATCAGCTTTATCGGGACGATTCGGGCAAGAACGCTTTTCATACCCAAAATATCTACCAAAACCATTCGAACGGATTCGAGAGATACGTCGAGCTTGCCATGTCTCTAACATTTGCTTCAAGATTTTCAAGCATTATATCTTAATAATATATTTCAACGACCTCTCGACCGACTTTGTGCCACTCGCTGGCTCGTGTTTTTGATAAAACTGAATCACCGTAAGCCTTTTACAACATTCGCACTAATTCTACAACAGAAATTTGGTTAGAAATGCAAAATTTGAGACAAGTTCTTTCGATATTTTTTATTAACGCACTACTGAGGTGTACCGACTTAAGTAAAGCAAGTTAGGATAGTCCTACCAACTTAGGAAAATAAATTTTTTTGAAATAATATTTACCCGGGGAACTTAGTTTCAATTTCCGAAAGCTTTTTTGCCACAAAGTATATAATAAAATGATAATTCTTTTGGTACGAAGGGATAGATTTATATGTAAAATTTTTTCACACGTATTTCTTTTTAGGCACGGAACTTTTGTTAAAATGATTCTATTAGTCCATTTTGTATGAAAATGAATGTTTTTTGTACCTGTTAACCCTGAAAAAAGGATCAAGTGTACTTCATTTGCAAAGATTTTCATTCTCTCCAAAGTAACAAGAGGCTAATGATAATGGAGGATAATGTATACATATATACGATAGAAGTGGTTTCTATCGAACTAGCTTAATTCTGTCCAAAGAATGGAAAAGATATAGAAGTTCGTTGTAGATAAAATTACATTTTGAAAAACTACAAACTTCTTCTCAACCTTTATTAGATTAACCTTTCATTTGTTAAATTCTGAGTGGATATGATTAGAGAGACTAACCAAGCCGGCTGCAATAACCTTAAGAGCTTTCTTTTTACTTAAAAAACGTGAGTATACCTTTGGTGGTTGATTTTATCGCAGGTATACCCGGCTACCCACCTATATGCGCCATTACTTTCCCTGATGTTTGTAACATGTTTACAGGTACATACATATATGGTCTTCCACAAAGTCATTTCATTTGATGACAACAGCTGATCTTATTGAATATTTTCACATCCAACTTCACACTTAACCGCTTTACCATTATACATACATACATATGTATATTTGAATTTAGTAAGGCTTATCAGAATTTTGTTTTTTATTTTTTTGGAATAGTTGTTGTTTGGTGCCTTAACGAATTGGAACTTCAGAAACAGTATTTTCGGCATATTTTGCTCTGTTGCTATCAAAAGGGTAAAAATGTAGTTCAATCGAGGCGAACATTGTGCGATGTGTACGGAGAAGATGTGTTGATCGAACGCCAATGCCAAAATTGGTTTGCCAAATTTCGTTCCGTCAATTCCGATCTTGAGGATGTACCATGTCCTGAAAGACATCTCCAAGCCAATGTGAATAAAAAAAAGCCGTTGGTCGAAGCAAACCGTTGAACAACAATTCCAGAGATCGCATATTAAGATCAAATTTTCAGTTCACAAACACCTGAAACTTCTACGATTTATTTTCGAAGTTTGACATAGGTGCTCCTTATGTTCTGACCGAGCGAAATTTGCTCCGTCGCAATAACAACTTTGATTTGCATATCCATTTTTGAAGCTCATTGTTACCTGCGACGAAAAGTGGATTGTTTACAAGAATGTAAATCGCATGAGACTATAGCCTAAAACATATGAGCCAGCTCAAGCTTTTTCGAAGACCAATAGTCACCTAAAAAGGTAATGTTGCCAAATTGGTGGGATTTAAAAAGGATATTTTATTTCGAGCATTTACCTGATGACAATGAATTTCAATATTAGTTATGGTATACTGAAATTCATTGTCATCAGTTGGACAAATTGGGTGATGCAATCAAACAAAAGAGGTTAGAACTGATCAATAGAAGAGGTGTAGTGTTCCACCAGGTAATGCGAGACCTCATACAAGTTTAATGACTCACCCAAAGCTTTTGCAGCTTAAATGGGATGCGCTACTATATCTACCTTATTCTGCAGACGATTCTTGTTCCGATATCTGCTAAATTTTTTCAATGAGACAATCTTAGCCTCAAATCAAGACGTCAAAAACCACTTAGAACAGTTTTTTGCTTGCACGATTGAAACATTTTATGAGCGTGGAGTCAATCTCTTGCCCAAAGATGGCAGAAATTATTGAATTAAATTGCAGAATAGAAGTATATAATCTTTTTCTTGTAAGTTGGTTAGGGCTAACAAACAAGGCAAATGAGGAAGTCTTCAGTGAGGAACTTCTTTGTCTAAGAATACTTCAGATGTTACGATTATTTAATAATTCAGAAAGGCTATTGATATAATGGAAAATTCACTTGCAGTAAAGCTTCTTCATATATGCAGTACCTTTGATAGGCGACAGTAATGTTCCAAACCTTGGATTGAACGAAAACACTGAATTTTATTTCACCTGATGTATTGTCAAATCGGAAACAAATAGTTTTCTTCACAGTTCCGTTGTCAATTTCTTCTGAGCACACATTGGTGTAACTGTTCACAGAAATCCAAGAAGGTAGTAAAGAAACCTGAAAGAAGCCTCCTCTTAAATACTTCGTGCATTCAAACTGATCCTGATCAATTCTTGGCGCAATGATGGTAAACAAATTTCTGACTTCCACGAGTTGTCATTTTTGAAAACTGTACATATACTCTCGAATATATATTACCGTTATGATATTAATAAAAATCGAGTTCTGGTTATAATTAGTAATTGGGGAAATGAAAACGAGAAAGCCTTTTGAAGTTCGTTTTTCGTTTTCCTTCTTTCGAAAAAAATATGTTTTTATTTTTTTACTTCGAATTCAATATCAACAAGTTCCCCCTCAACAAATTAAAATTCCAATTTACTTTTAAATTAATTAGGTAACTCCATGAGCATGAGCGTGTCAACGAAAAATAGTGAGATAAATTATTAATGTGTACGATTTTCAATCAGAATGGGGCCAATTCACAAGCACTAAACTAAAATATGCAAGTGCAACATTCAAAAACAATGCGCAGCCTCTAAAAATCAACGACCCCTTTCGACGAACCATAAACAAGATTGAACCCTTAAGCGAATAAACTCGCAAAGGGAGCGGCCAAGAGCACTTACGAAACTGTCACGCGACTCAATTGTGTTGCTGGTGTTAAAGAAGCAGCAGCCGAAAATCTGAGTGCTGCAAAAACTGTCGACGAAAAATATAATCTCAATTAAGGAAAAAGTCAATGGCTGAGCGGCGCAGCGACCGCAGCGACAAAACCACCGGCTGGCTGCCGCACTCTTTGCCTAACGGGCGCGCTCTCTGTGTGGGTGTGCCGCCAGGCAGTCTCTGGCAACGTTGACGAAAAACCGCAAACGGGGTAACCGGTTGGCGGCCGAAATAAAATATGAGAAACTAAAACGAATTAAAAAATTATACAAAGACAAATAAAATGGATGAGAAAGATATGTATATCTGTATACTTGTATATTTGTATCTCATAGTGAAGTGCTTAGTGCGGGCGAAAGCAAAGCGAAACCGCCAAAACCGAAGCAAACCGAAAAAGTGAAACAAACGGCTGTTTGCATATCAAAGCAACGCTGGCAAAGATGAGATGAGATTTTTTAATTAAATATCCTCTTTGGGGCCCCGTTTCACACCGTCGTGTATCTGTTTGAAATTTATTCCATTTTTAATTCCAACTCAAGGCGAATAATTGCATTCTATATTTTAGTAGAAGCACGGAAGTCATGCAAGGTGCACGGGTGGGGGGAAGAGCGTAAGCGTTTGAGCAGCAGTGTGTGGCGAGGAGTGAGAACTTAAACAAAATCTGCAAGTGAGCTTCAGCAGATTGTGTTTTGGAAAGAGTTTACTGGTGGCTGGCTGGCTGGATGGATGGATGGCTATAACGAAGGCGATAAATGGAAAAACTTTCGCACTACTTGAGCGTACATAACTACATTCAAATAAACATATGTACATATAGTCAAATACTTACATTTATACAAAAAGACCCTTATATACTATGTATGTGCACTGGTGTTGAAGAATGTGCAAATTGAATTGGATTTGTTTGCGTTCAAAAGCATTCAAATGGAATGTAAAATGTCATTGTCACTATCCAATGACAACGGCAACGACGACAACAACAACAACAACAACAGCAACAGCAACAGCAACACTGACAATGACAGCGATGGATTTGAGTACAATTTGGCAAAATTTAATTTTCGTACATGAAACGAACGAATGAAAAAATATTGAAATGAAAACAATTCCTGCCCGCTTGTAAGAATAACGGATTGAGTTGATGGTGGTGGCTGTGGCAAGGTGAGGTACACGAATGTTGTGTTTATTATTTTAAAGCATCTCAATATAGTCACTTACAGGTAATAGTAACGAGTTGAGTTCGGTAGAGTTGCCATAAGTAGTGAAAATAAAAACTTTTAAAACTAATTAAATAAAAAAATTATAATAAAGTATTAATATCACGGAATATTAATAATAATGATATTGTGATTTAAGGGAACATAGTTACAGTGATAGCATAAAAAACAATATTTTTGAAAATTATAAAAAAATAATAGATATTTTTAGAACACATAGAATCCTAGATGAGATCTACATACAGAATATATGATAGTGATCGGATCATTTGTATCCAAGTAAACAGTCAAGCAAATTTGAAAAACGTAGTTTTGTGAAAAGTGTTTAAATAAGGGTGATCCATTTCGATGTGACCTATTTTTTTCAAAGAAAAGACATACACTCGTCGAAAAAAAACCCACGCACTCTACAAAGTAGTTTTATATAGCGCAAAACTTAGATTCATATTATCCTAAGAGAAACATTTTTCTTTGAGGGTCAACCACTTTTATTTAGTTTATATTTTAAGCATTTTATATAAAAATTTTATAGTTGTAGTTTTTTGTTTTATTGAAAAATGTAAAGACACACACATATCAAATCAAAATAACATATTTTGTACAAAAAAAATTCTTGGTATTTTGTAGAACACCCCCTCCCCTCCTAATAACTTCGGATATTTCTTTAGGCATGGTTTCAAAAAAGCATTGAAGATAGTTTTTTTATTAATTTCTTCATTCCGCACAGCTTCTATAATGTTTTCCATTTCTTTTAGATTTTTTGGACGCTTTTCTCTTATCATGTTGCCCATATAATGCCAGCCGTTCTCAATTGGATTGAGATCTGGACTGTTTCCTGGCCACGTGAGAGACTCTATTCCATAAAAATCTTTTTGTTTTCAAATAAATTATTGAAAAATCTATTTCAATATTTTTATACTTTGGTTACCGCTTTGGCTCTATGCCAAGGGACTGAAATATCCTGAAAATAAACTTTTTGGGCGTGTTCGGACAGCTGTTCAGTAGTTGGCAAAACGCTTTCTCAATTCAATTTATAAATCGGCAAAATCCTTTTAGAATAATTAGTATGAACACCAAACTTGGTAGCTCCCCCACCATTAAATAAGGTGAAACATGGGCCAAACACAGTTATTCTTTCTTACGACGCACTGTGGCATTTCCGTCGGGCTGCAACAAATTAAATTTGGATTCACCGGAAAAAATAACATTTCCCAATCTTTGGTCCAATTTTGTTAATTTTGCCCACTTTTTACGTCGAGCTCGGAATCAAGATTATTCTGCACATTTTGTCGTAGTGTAGAAACTTTAAATTGGGCCGCGTATATTATAATTCGAAAGAGCATTATTTGATATTTATATTTTGAAGATTAACTCTTTCAAACGTTGGCCACAGCTAAGTCTCAGATGGTCATCCTTTGAATATAATTTTTGATGACTCGTTCGAGCATTTCGACTAGTAACTCGCGAATGACGCGGGTGATGTTTCGTTCCAAAGCCTAAATCGAAGCGATATTGTCCGTTGACTTTAGACTTTACATATCCCTACAGGAGAAAGTCTAACGCTGTGATAGCACACGTTCTTTGTGGCCAATCGACCAACTCAAAACATGAAAGTATCTGCGCACGGAATTGTTCTACCTATGAAACCATTGAATAATGCTATGTGTGCGAAGTGTCGCTGAGATCACGATCTTCAATTTCAGGCGTCAAATAGTCAGTTATCATAGCGCGATAACGGTCACCATTGAAGGTTACGTTCTCATCGGCATCGTTTTTGAAGAAATATGAACAGATTATCCTACCGGCGCACAAATCACACCAAGCTGTTGTATTTTCTGGATGAAATGGCAGCTCTTGAATCTCTGCAGGTTACTCTTCGTTTCAAACGAATCTTAACCTTAAATTCAAAAGAAAGTCGGACGTCTCAGGTTCTTGCACAACTCTATTTTGTAGGCTTTCTATTTAAGATCTCGACGTAAAATGCGCCAATTCGTTTCATTTGTCAGTCCGAGATGCTGCGAATGTCGTCCTTAAATTCGTTAGCCATAAAATTCTGAAAAACAATCGTTGCTGACAAATAGTACTCTACGGCTTTAGAAGATAACAAGCTTCGACGGAAGGTAGTTATAGAGAGCGTCACTTATCTGCTTTACAGCTTCAGAGACTCTTAGGTTGAGAGAGGGTCTATACCGAACTTAATCCTTAGATATAGACTTAAAAGACATTAGCCATAAATTGTCCAGAATTTTCTGGGGGTGAGGGGATTGAAAATGTCGTCCGCTGTTGTCACGACAACGGTAAATGCCACTTGAAGGTCACTAAAAACCCCTCTTTAAGGAGCTGTCGCCCACCATATCTTCATTATTTTAGGGTAGCGTTCCGTTTATCTCATTGAGGCATTTATATCTGCGCACCTGCGTTCATGTCCCGCGTTTTGCTGCATATCAAAATTGCTGCGAATTTCTGGATAATCCCCCAG
Organism: Bactrocera neohumeralis; assembly: GCF_024586455.1. Taxonomy (NCBI): domain Eukaryota; kingdom Metazoa; phylum Arthropoda; class Insecta; order Diptera; family Tephritidae; genus Bactrocera; species Bactrocera neohumeralis. The sequence goes on along the minus strand of NC_065922.1, from coordinate 47,987,689 downwards.
TTTGCTTCACTCTCCATCATGACACAGATTAAATTGTCGTTTATTGTGTCAACCAGGTTTTCCATGGAGGTGAGTTCTCGTTGCCATCACAAAAATTCAAAGAATCTGCCCTGATCTCACCTCCGCATAATAGGATGCTGATTGTCGTCGACATAAGGATCCCTCTCTTTCCTTGGCTGGGGCCCTCTATATTGGTAATTAGTCTGCTCAGTTGAAAGGTTGGTTTTCGCTGTCTTTCTGCGACGTGCTGGACTTGTGTTTTTATGCCTAGTCCTTTTTGTGTCCGAAGAACATCTGATGTCGTTTGCATACTTATTTCGACGGGTATGTGCTAATTTCTGAGCAATGGTAGCTCTTTTTTTTCTGTAGCGAGCTTGAGGTTGTGTGAGTCGAGCCATGCTTGTGTCCGTTTCATGTCGTCATTAAGCTTTCTTCGCACTTCTTCTGTGTCTCTTGCTGTAATTACTGCTGCAGTGTCGTCTGCGTAGCCAATTAAATACGATTTGTCGGTCATTTCGAGTTTTAGTATAGCGTCGTATCTGATGTTCCATAAGTCTGGGCCTAGAATGGATCCTTGTGCTGCTTTTTACGTGTCTACTCTCTGTCGAGATTCCTCTCTAGTTTGGTACGACAGTTTTCTGTTACTAAGGTATCTCCGCACCACACCTCCGGGGTAGTCTGGGGTAGTCGTAGTAGGGATAACCAAGTAGGCACTAAATATTATGCGATGGTCACTTGCTTAAAATAGTGGTTGTCATATGATTAGATCAAAATGAAATTGTACAACACTAATTGGCCCAAATACATATATTGTATTACAGTATGAACAGATTTTTAGATTCTAATGCTTGATATAACTGCCAGTCTTTATGCTGTAATGGAAAAGTATATGAGACGACCACAGTGAGAGCGTACGCACAATTTTGAAATTCCTATACAAATAATTCACTTGTATATGGCAACCCTACTGTTTTTTCTCGTCCACTTTATTATGTCACTTACGACTATACTAGATAACTGCGCAGTTAGTGATTTTTCTTTATCTATTTTAATTCACTCGCATTCGTTATATCCTTTGCTCGTGTATACTTTGTTGTCATTGAGATTTCTACTTCCTTTGTAACAATCTGTAATGGAAACAGTTAGAACAAGCGACATTGGTAAAAAAGCTCAAAGTCATATTGAATGTAAACAATGAATGAATCAGTGAGCATAAGATGACTGAGTTATTAGTAAGAACTTGAATTCCTTAATACTGAAGAACAAGACTGCACTTTGTGAATCAAAAGATAGAAGGAGGTGACAGTGGTGGTCAAGTATTTCAAATCATCATAATTCGATTCGAGTAAAGACTAAATAGTTATGTTGTAAAATATGAAATGTATCGTACTTAACATTTTGAATTTCATCTAGAATGGAATTAGACAGGTTAGACGATGATATTAACGACGCCAGCAATCATTCTTACGAATCGTAGTTTCCTCACAATTCCCCTGGGGAGCCTTATTCATTTTGTAGCTTCGAAAACCAATACTATATTTCACTAATAACGTATTAAGGTCTTCTAAAGATCTCCAGAAGGAAATTATGGATCCCAACAAATTTTCGTATATCAGTATTTTTATACTCTCGCACCATGTCGCTGTAGAGATAAAAATTTTACACACGAAACGGTTGTTCTGGACGACCTTCAACGAGAGTTAAAAGTAATCGAGACAGATACAGATTTAAATATATACACATATGTATGAATAAATGATCATGATGACGAGACTCCGCCCATTCTACATATAACGGTTTCGTTGCGAATTTCTAAAAAGGCGGTAAGTCACTGACAAAACTTGGTTCTAGGATGTCAGCGTATCCTTGAGTATAAGCTGTTTTTTAAGCCTAATAATAATATAAAAAATCTTGAATATATTTGAAAATTTCACATGCAAGTGATTGAGGTGATACGTTTCTCTTTAGTACGCAGGTATATGTCCTCCTTTTAGGCGTGTTTGATATCAAAGCATTAGCCAAAGTGTTTGGGTGATTTCGGAGTTTAGATATACTGTATATTGAATTCTGCTATCTTCTACTTCTTTCTTTACCATAGAAATACCAGGGTCTTTATGGATATTTTCAATACGCATGTACTATGGCGAACAAGTGATTGTTCTAAGCATTTTCGCTTGGAATCTTTGTATTATATTAATATCAGTTGCACAGGTCGTACCCCACAGTTGAATGCCATATATCCAAATCGGTTATATGACCGCATTGTATAAAAGCACTTCGTTGTCTAAGCTAAGTTTTGAGTTTTTATTTAAAACCTAATTTAAGTTTGTAGCTCTAATCTTCATTTATGTTATGGCTCACTAAAGCTGTGTCATCCGCAAAAGTTGATGTCAATATATTGTTAACTGTTGGAAGATCTGTTGTATATATGATGTATAGAGTTAGACCTAATCTGTCGTTCATCAGATATGAAATCTCCTACATTAACCATAAATTTTCCATTATTCAAATAAGACTGCAATGTTTTATATAATTCTAAAGTTACAATTTTTTTAATCTTATATAAAAGATTATCAAACGTCTCAGCTACGTCGAGAAATATAGCTGAACAGTGCTCTGTGCTCAAATGTTTTTCTTATTTCGTTAGTAACTTTATTTACTTGCTCCATCGTCCTATGTTTTTCACGAAAAGCGAATTGGTGGGTTGGTATTATACAATTTTCGTGGAGGAAAGGAGACAACCTTGATAGTAACACCTTTTCAAATATTTTAGAAAATCATGGAAGAAGGCTGGGTCTGTTGAGTCCTTCCCAGGTTTATCTACTTCTGCAACTTTTTTCAGGAAATTTTTATAGTATCCGAAACTAAGAATTGCATTGAAGAGCAAAGAGAGCACCATAGGTCGGTTATGATACTGTTAAAAAAAAGCAACAAAAAATTAATATTTTTCAAAAGTTATATTTTTTTATTCAAAGTAGTTTCCTTGTGCTTAAGTGTTTAAGGTAATTTTTTGGAATACTGTTGAGAATATCGGTCGTCGGGTTTTTTATAGCTAAAATGTCCTGAAACCAGTGTCCTTTCATGGGCAAATGAAGTTTTCCAAATAGGTAAAAATCACAGGGGGCCAGATCAGGTGAGTAGGGTGAGTGATTAATGGTTAATATGGAGTTTTTGTCAAAAAATCAGTGACATGCGTCGACCGATTCGTACCAATTTTTGCTCTTCGGTCAATTTGTGCGGAACAAACTTGGAGCACACCTTCCGTAGACCCAATTTATCTATGCGATGAATATCTATCAAAATGCGATGAATGGAGTCTTTGGTGATATTTAACTCCATTTCCATGTAACGCAAAGAAGATTTCGGCTCATTCTTAATAAATTCCTGCACTTTTTCAATTCAATATGGTTTTGGGGAATCACTGATTTTGGCCGGCCCGACTTCTGATCGTCTCAGAGGTCCTCATGACCTTCTTGTAATCGCTTAAACCACTCATGCACATTACTACGGGATAGGCACTGATCACCATAAACTTTTTTCATCATTTGAAATGTTTCAGTAAACGTTTTCCCAAGTTTAAAACAAAATTTAATATTTGCTCTTTGCATTTTACGACCGATGACCAAAAGCTACTGTCACTTTTTGATCGATAACATCGATTGTAGTTATCCAATTGTCTTAAAGTTTTTACGACATGTCAGCAAGAGATCAAGCTTTTTATTTCATATACCCACCAATAGGTGGCGCCACCAGAAACAGTTATATTTACATAGTTCGGTTTCTTTTGCGACAGACCTTGTATGATGATATGATAGTATTGCGAATTTGAGTTCATATAAAGCAAAATTATTTAAATAAATTAGCTGTAAACTTTCAAAATGTTGTAATATTTACAGAAAGTTTAAAAACACAAAACGTGTTTTGAAAACGTGTATGAAAAGTTCGAGGACTGAAGGAACAAATTTTAGAATAGTTTTAGTAAAAATTTATTACTAAAGAGAATATATTTTTAAACACTCTAACCCTATTTCCGCCCTTAATGGTTATATGGTATATAACAGGTCAACTACAAAGTCACCTTTGACTAAAACCAACGACGACTCGATGATTTAGAGATGTTCAAGCGTGGCTACATCTGTCTAATTAAAAGACGACGGCGATTGACAAGGAAGGAAAGCGACTATTACATGGCGTTGTTGGACAGTTAGAAGCACAAAATCACTATAATCAGTGTATGACCCTTGAAGGGAACTATGATGAATAAAAAACATAAAAACGAATTTTGTAAAAAAAAAAACGAATTTTGTGAAAAAAAACGAATTTTGTAAAAAAAATTGTTTTACTATGGTAGGTCGGGAACATTTCAAGCGACTTGTTAAATTCGACGATGCTTTGTATTGTCCGTTTTGGTGTGCGAATAATTCCGAGAAATTTTATTAAACGCTTTAAACCCATAACAAGTTATTATCTGGGATGGTGGTACCTTTTTAAGATTTAGAGCGCTGGAGCAACGCTACGTTTTTTTTTCAATTGGTCACCCAGTTCCCAGTCCACTTTCGATAAATGACAGTGTCGACTGAGCTGAAAAAAGTTATTTCTTGAAATTTCTATTTTTAACGCTCTCTTAAGGAAATTATGTCTTAGAAAATTGGCAAATTTCTCTACTCTGCAAAAATAACTTCTCTCCAATATTACTCGCTTGTATGTACGCTTCACATCTCGCATACACCACTAACGCCACCGTCTCATGGCGAAATATTGATACACTTCCGACTTGCTTTACTACTTCCTTGAGAATTAATTACAACATATTTATCACTTCCTTTATAATTTTGTTAAAATTATGTGAAAAATCTAATAAATTTTGTGTGTAATAGAAAAATGTAGCGAGCAGCTTAAATAATGATAACGTATAATTTATGTACTGCACAGCATACAGGGTGAGCTAATAATTTTGCTGCAAGTGCCGTGTATGTATATCCCTACATGTGCCCTTAAACATATTTATGCCAACAATATATTTTTCTGCTTGTTAGTCCGGTACATACATCAGGGTACAAAGGTCCAAAGTAGCAAGACAACACAGTGCGGCGAGTATATCCACGGTGCAGACCACCATGACGCCACCGCAGGTCGGGCCAATGTACCGTCTTTGTGCGCCAGCGACCAGCGTCGCTTTCATCGTTTAGTTGCCATCGCCATCGCCATCGCCAACGCAATTGCTAGTCGCTTCCTTTGGCGCGCTAAAAATTTGCGCAATGCATTTGCTTGGCTGCCAACAACAACAACAACAATAACAACTGCTACAAAATCAACTACGGTATGGTCTCTTAAAAACAATTTATGAAAGTAGTTATGGAATAGTGGCAGTTCGGAGAGAGTACTCGCACTCGCCCGCTCTGCGCGTTAAAGCACCAGGACACCGCCGTAGCGAAGCGTAGGAATCCTAAAAATTTAACAAAATGACCGACAACGCTATTCTATCGGCCATTAGGGGTGTTGAGCAGGCGCGGCGCCATAATGCTTTTGTTACTGTGTGTGTTGTTGTTGCTGGTTTCGCATGTGGTTGGCTACGCCGTATGGCGGTCGGTAAGGTGGCATGCAACGTGTGGATAATGTGGCAAAAGTGTTTGTGGCAATTTACTCGGTCGCTTTTCACTCATTCGCCACCCGACTCCCTCCCCGCGCTCCTGCGTCGGCTAACATTTGGCGCGTACTTTATGAGCCGTAAAGTTCCGCTAGAAATTTGGCGCGTACCAATTATGTGGTAATTAATTTAATTTGGTGCTGCTTTTGGGTTCTGTTGCATAAGCGTTACACATTTATTTTTAGCAACGAGCGTCTCTCACAAATACATACATACATCTACTATGCATATTAATGTGCTGCACTCTTCCTCATAAATATTGTCTGTATTTTGGGTTGGCGTTGCGACGAGCGGTAAACGATACTGTTCGCACAGTTAACTTAAACAGAACAAATGTGTGTTTAAATAACATTGCTACAGGAGTGTTCAATATATACATACAGGGTTTGTCCGGAAAGTAATAGCACTGATTTTGTTCCGTCGTGACTGTACTTCGGAGCGTGTCGCACCGACGTAGAGGGTAGTTCCTAGCTAACGAACGAGCGGCTGGTCAGTGGTCTCCGAGCACCTGGAGAGTCAGAACAAACATTTTCGCGCGACGGGTTTCTGTGAGTGGTGCAAGCCGAAAATGCAGCGCTCTTTAGAACAGTGGTACGCGATTAAATTCTGTGTAAAACTCGGTAAATCTGCGACAGAGACGTTTGATATGATCAAGTCTTCGATCTTTGAGTATGATTCCGAGACAAAGGGACAATCTTGCGAGTGACACACGCCGGCGTCTCCTCGCCCAAAATGGAAAGAATGACCAAATCCAAAGTGAAAATGATACTCATTTTCTTTTTTGACATCGAAGGCATCGTCTACTATGAATTTGTTCCTCCTGGACAAACCGTCAACGCCAAGTTTTACGTGGAAGTCCTTAAGAGACTCAAACGAAGGGTCAATCGGGTCCGACAAGTCATCGCAGAAGATTGGAAGTTGCATCACGACAACACCCGGGCTCACATCGTATTTTTTGTGAACAGCTACCTAACCAAGGCCGGTATCTCAAGGCTTCCTCAGCCCAGATGTGGCCCGCCGGACTTTTTTTGTTTTCTTGCCTGAACAGGCCGTTGAAAGGCAAGCATTTTGAGACGACAGAGGGGATTCAAGCAGCATTCACCTCGGCTCTCAAGGCTATTCTGGAGAATGCCTTCCGTGATGCCTACAATGCTTGGAAATCGCGCTGGCAACGCTGCATCGACACAGAAGGAGCCTATTTTGAAAGTTTTTTTTAAAGAATTTTAACGATTGCTTCAAGATTTTTTTTTAAATCGTCTGTGTCCTATTACTTTCCGGTCAATCCCTGTATAGAAATCGAAAAGAATTTATAATATCAAACCCGTATGTTACAGAAGTGTGTGGTTTAATATTTGCTCGGAACTTTAACGATATCTCGACTAGGTTAAAGAAGCAAACACGTTAACCTTGTTTGCATCGAACCCATAATACTTTTCACAAACACAATATATTTTTTGGAACAGAAATTTGATTCTCATCGTTCAGTTTGTATGCCAGCTATGTGCTATAGGCGGTTCCGACAAATGAGAAGTTTTTTTGCGGAGAAATAGACATGTGCTAAATTGCAGTTCGATATCTCAAAAACTGATATATAAACCCAGACAGTCGGATTGATAGACAGACTGACGTGGTCGGTCGAGTAGTTCTCGATATAAAAATTATATTTTCCAGTGCATACAACGGAACTTTAATCCGCTAAGCCCAACCTATTCCCAACTCAAGACTCTCCCACGGAACCAACGGTTAGGTATTACTTCGTGGGAGGGACAAGACATTTAAGTCTCCTCTATTGTGCGGACTGACGCACGCCTAATCTGTTGAAAAAGTCTCAGTTTGTCATTAGGGGTCATTAGCCGTTTCTCAGTCGACTGACACATGAGTGTCGTAAAATTATCGTCCGTAAAACCATCAACGAGTGCCGTTTTTGGTTTTTCCGTCTGTCTATTCACGAGTGGACGTATTTGAAAAGCGATGCTCTGCAAGAAAATAATACGTTTGATGTTCAGAGTTATATCCATTGCCGGTATCTAGATTGCTTTATAGTCTGTATATGAGCATTATACATTTTGTTTGCTTTACGGGAAGTATACAATTTTATTTGGAATCAATAAAGCACCCATGTCTACTGTTCTCCCAAGTCTGTTTAGTGCTCAGCCAGTTCCAGACTTCCAGAAGAGAACCATTGGCGTAGACCATTTAAGAACTCATTGCATTTGTTTCTTTGGTCGAATAATTATTTAGCCACAACTACCACCATGAGGTCGTCGGCATATGCTATTAGTTTCATGTCTGTCGGTTGCTGTCTTCTTAGCTCACCGTCATACACGAGGTTTCTTCGAGATAGAATAGCTCTTGGTGCCTTCGTCTGTATCAAAAATCAGCCTTCTGTTTTTAAAATAACTCTTTATAATGTTTATGCTATATTCAGTAGTAGTCCGGCGCGTTTTCATCCAGGGATTGGATTATGTGTGCCCATTTTGCCGTGTTGAAAGGATTCTTGATAACCAGGGAAGTCAACGCGTAGTACTTTTTTGTGCCACCTTTCCATCTTTTACCATTAACCGCACATTTCGCAGTATCGATATCTTCTCGTAGTGCGTCAATAGCAGATATCTTTTTTATAAAGCCGTATTGACACTCTAATAATCCGCTGGCTTCCTGGATTGCAAACTATAAGCGGGTCCGTATTATATTTAAGTACACTTTACCCATTGTGTCAAGCATATGCAGAGGTCGGAATGATGAATGTTCTTCAGGTGGTTTCTTTGGTTTTAGAAGCAGAACCAAACGATGTACTTCCGACGAGTCCCCTCTTCTTTTATACAAGCTTTTGTACATTTTAGCGAATAGTTGATGTTTTCAGCTTATAACTTCCTTCAGGGCTCTGCTGGGTATGTTATCCAATACATGAGCTTTAGAGTTTTTGATTTTGTTTGCCATGGGCAATAGGTCTTCTTCCGTGACTAACGGGGGTGACTATGCAGTTGTGCTTCGTCGCTTGGCATAGAAAATCCGGTGCTGTTTTGGGAATAATGTTTCGACGACTTTTTCCATAAAATATACATCTTTAGGTTGCTGCTGCTTATTTTTAAACCTCGACAAATAGATTTTGTACCAGTTCCGATAAGGGTCAAATTTTGCTTCTTCACAGAGTTTCTCAAAACATGATTTTTTGCTACGGGTAATTGCCGACTTCAGCAACTTTTTGTGACTTTTCTATTTTTACTCCCCTCTAAAAATATGACTGACAGTTCAATTAGTTCTCGATTGTCATGACCGACTAATTTTTAAGCAATCCAAATTGAGTTTTCGAAAATATCGAAATATTCGAAATTATGCTGTATATTTGCAAAAATAAATAGTGTGAACATTTGGACCGTATGAAGAAAGAAATCGTCTAGAAGCAGCAATCTTTGGTTAAAAAGAGAGGAATTATGTTAGGAGAAATTTGTTATTAGAATAACATTATATCAAATACATCGATAGTAATTCGCCAGAAGCTATACAAGTTTGGTTGGGAAGTTTTTATGCATCCATCTTATACTCCGGACACGGAAAGTGATTAATTTCTTTGGCTGAAAAGTAATCGCTGCGCATCTACTTTTGCCGAGTCTTATAACGTAATTTCCATTACTATATTTACGACTATTTATCATAATCTTTGTAGTAAAATTATTATTTATTAATAATTCGAGACGGTATGTTATTATTGTATTACCGAGCTCAGGTATTCTTATTTGTGTGTTGATCACTAATGATTTTCTTCTGCACTTCCGTGTACTGGAAAGGTCATTTCTTGAACGCATAATGACTTGAAGCTAACGGAAAATGAGATACACATAAGGAGAATGTGTGTAATAAAGAGTCAACATTATTATAGCTGTGTATGTTCATGAATATATTAACATAATATTCTGCTCACTAACGTGTTCCTACTTGGCCACCAACGCCAACTGCAGCCTCTTTGCCGAGGTGAATGAATGTCGCCACGCAATTCTTCGACTTGGGCATCTAGTGTGTATGTGTGTGGGAGGCAATTGAGGTGCGATGAAGAGGACAGCTGAAATGAGGAGTAATAATGAGTGAAAAAGGCAAAACAAAAAGCTCGTAGGTGCCAGAAAACGAGGCAAGAAAGGCAAGCAGCAGATGGACGTTGCCCGATGAGCAGGCGCAGTCAGAGTTGGAGTTTAATTAACACGCTGTCGTTAAGGTTGAGGCTTGGCGTTGAGATTGCGACTGTTGCCTTTGGGCAGGCATTAATTTCACACGTCTCTACACGAGTTAATACTTCAGTGATGACAAGGAAAGCGGAAAATTGCCTTAAATATATATTTATATTACACATGCACTGAATACATACATGTAGCCAAATGACAAATACAGACGCTCTTTGGTGGATAAACATGCGTGGAAAAGCAAATATTTAGCAAAAGTGCGAATGTGTTGAGTACTTTACGCAACTCAAAGGCGCACAAAAATTAAGAAAATAGCGGTGTTTGACTTTAAAATGTGAAGTGGTGCGAACATTAATGTGGTAGGGTTGCCACGTAGGTTTCCTACTTTATTAAATAAAAAACTTTGAAAAGGGGAATGTTTACCAACATTTGAAAGAACATTCTTTGACATTTATTTGTAGAAGATTGATTGTCTTTTTGAAATCTTGGCCGCGGCTACGTCCCAGATGGTTCATCCGTTGAATTCAATTTTCGATGACTCGTTCGATCATTTCGACTGGTAAACTTTACATATTCCTACATGAAAAAAGTCTAACCAATCATCGCCGAGATCACGACCTTCAATTTCAGACAACAAATAGTCGGTTATCATGGCATGGTAAAGATTACGTTCCCACTGTCATCATTTTTGAAGAAATATGGACCGATAATTCCACCGTATCCAAATATTTGTTTTTTCTGGATGAAATGGCAGCAGTTGAATCTCTTCTCTTTGCCTCTCCTCCCAAATATGGCAGTTTTGCCCGCTTACATGGGCATTGAGCTCGAAATGAGCCTCATCGCTGAACAAAATTTTACTCGAAAACATCGGATCTTTATGGAATTTTTGAAGAGCCCATAGAGCAAAGCGGTGTCGCTTGGGAAAGGTGAATGCTGGATCTCAAGATGGGTGTTAGTGTTACGAAAAGCAATGTCCGTTGGGCCTTTTTAGGAATTCAAGATGTTGGTCGGTAGGTAGGAGTGCAGCACCTTGGGGCTCAATTTTTGATAAACTACCGTAAGACCTGTAAATTTTGATATCATTTTTCACTACCCCTTTGGTGTCCGTAATTAAACTAATTATCTCTGCTATGTTTTCTTTAAAGATAAACATTCAAGATTTGGTAGCTGTTGGATTCCAGCAGTTCAATGTCGGTTTTGTGATAGAACTGGGTACTCACAGAGGATGTGTAGAAGCTGTTTTTTTACGGACTTCGTGTTTGTAGCTACAGCAAGTTTATGGGACATTCTCAGTGTTAATGCATATTCTCTAAATGACCAATTCCCCGTTAGGGTAACTTCAAGTTTGTAAATATTTTCCTTGGAGCTATTTAATAAGTACTTAGTTCTTGTTTTTTTCATATTTTGGCCATGTTTGTTTCGCTCTCCTGTATTTCGTTACAGATTTTCTTCTACTCTGAGTTAATTCTTCAAATTATGTAACGGAAACGGTGTATCTTCGCCAATGATTCATCTAAAGTGGCTGCTAACTTGACCAACTAGTATAATTTTTCGTTGCCGAAAATGCTTTTGAGATCTGAAACCCAAATCAAAGCCTTCCTACATTTGAATACAAGCTGGAATTAATTTTGGTGACGACAAGGCTAGTTGTGCCTTGTGCAGACTACGTATATGGTAGCTCTCTCTATCCTCCCGTAGTTATTCAGTATGGCTTTTCAGTGCCGAGTACTACTGCTTGGAAAATACTAGCTGAGTTTGGTAGGCAAATAGAGAGAGAGAGGGAGATATATATGTATATCAAGGTCATGGAAATTACTTTCGTTTCTGCATTCGTCATTTAAAATTGTGTCGCCTTTTAATAAAATAATTTTCCATTTACCCAAATTAGATAAGAATGTGAAGCCTGCTAGCCAAGGAAGTGATTTCGCTCAATGAATGCTACATACAGAAAGCTCTTTCATATTACTTTCTATGGAGAACAACCCTTTGAAAAAAATCTATTCTGTTTTAGATTAAAAAATCGAATTTCCGGGCATATTTTACTATTTCTTTTTCTAGTACCTTCATTTTGGATACTAAAGAAGCCTAAATAATAAAGAAGTCATAACATTGTATTTGTTTTGTAAAGATGAGCAAAAGTCACTATAATTGCTGGGCAGTGAAAGTATTGATGGACCTCTTCATAGTTAGATGGATTGGTTTGACGTTTAGAATTGCCCGCTACTTGTATATTCTTCACTATTTAATTAGGATCTAACTGGACAACTTTCTATACGACTGAAAGTTCCATTGTTTCATTTACATATTAATTTTCATCAGTGAACTTTTAGCTTGATTCGAAAATTATATTTCACCTGATTTGACGGTTAAAACAATCTCTGATACTATATAATTCAAATTATATTTCCAGTTTATTGACTAAAACTTCTATCGTTTTTTCGACTTTATTATGTAGTTTCATGTCGAAAATACCGCATACTCATAAATCATATTCTCTCAAGTAACGGCCATGGATGAGAACGTTCGCGTACTTTGAGGTTCTTTGAATTGAAGTCGAAAGCTTTTCAACATTTTTTTTAGGACTCAGTCACTCATACATAACATTCAGGACCGTGTTTGCTGTCGTTTATGGACACATGATTCGTTTATCCACTAAAAAGAATACCTTTCTTTCGTATTTCGAAATTATGATTTATTAATATCGAAACGATTAAATTTAACATTATTTAAAAAAAAAACCGATGTGGTGAATAAAAAATGGTCGAACAGCGCGAATCCGTGCGATCGTGGTATCGAAAAAGAGGCCGGACCGCTCGCCGTTCATCCTTTTGTTGATGTTGGTGTGATGTGTTGACCAGCTGTGGGATCTGACATTGTGGTATCATTGCGGATGTTGTATAGTGTTGGTGTGTGGTGTAGTAATGTGAAATGTGAGTTGTTGTTTTTGAGATGGTGAATACGTTATGCCAGTGCTGTGCGGCTGAATAATGTTGTTTGCTGAGCTTGTAACAGAACTAATGGCATGGCTAGATAAGATAAATATACGAGGACCGTGATCTTAGTATTATGCCCAATGGCAGGACTAAGTATGTACAAGTAGTTATATTGTATAAGGTATTCGACGTTTGCAAAAACTTTCGTGGCAAATTTAATGTATCCTGTTTAGGGTATAATAATATAAACTATAATTGATCAACATTTTTTTTTTTAATTTTCTAATTTTTTACCTAACCCTTTTCCAACGAACCATGGCAACAACAGCACTAAATTTACTGCACCTTGAGTGTATTGTTGGCACTCAACAATGCATTTTTATGCGACACAATAACATATACGCACACATAAAAATATCTTTTACGGCAGCTATGTAATCACGAGTGTAGTCATTAAAGTATCCAATGTTCACATTTTAAGAAGAACATATTTTTAACGTCAACAAAAATAAACAAACCTGTAAACAAGTCACCCCCTAAGCTGCTAAACAAACTTTAAAGTATACTTCAACTGACACGCAGACGCACACATATGCACACAAGTATAAAAGCACGAGCACACTTTCAGGACAAGTCAGTCGCGTTAACAAGCAAGCGGCAGCCAGCCATTCAGGCGACAAAGCCGCGTTTTTTGTGCGCAGACCACTTCATTTTAGGGCAGGCAGCACATCAGCGCCATTCAGTAGACGCGTCTTGCTTAAATGCGCACATGTGTGTGAAAACAAAATATATGTCTGTACGTGTGCGTTGTTGTGCTTGTCTCCAAGTCTTCATGCAGTTTATTTTTGTTGTCAACTTGTCAGCATCGCTGACATTCTACCACCATACATGCAGACGCTCTTACACGCCTCCACCGCCACCCCTCCGTACGTTCAACGCCCTCGACTCGCTTTCACAGCCATCTTTGGCTTTGCCACTTACACATATACATATGCACACAATCATGTATGTGCATTGTGTTCCTATTCTCGTCATCTTCGTCGTCGGTCGTTGTCTCATATGCCGCTTTTGTTGGCCATGTTGTTCCTCATTGCCTTTAACGGCACTGCGTTTACCGTGCTTTTAATGAGTATTGCATAAATCCGTTGAAGCTGAAGTTACACGCCTTACATATGCTCACAAACAAGCTTGAAAATCACAAGCCGCCACACACATATAACTTACTCACCTGCATTTGCTTGTTGGCGCACACAGAGGCACCTGTGTTTAAACTCAGACACACACACACATACAATTTGCTGTTGACGGCTAAGTACGCTGTAATTATAAGAAAAGGTTTTAATAAAGCAACAGAAACCACTTTAACACGCTCTTATCGCCGCCTCACAGCCTTAAAAGTATTGTAGCCACATATACATATACATATATGTTCATACACATATGTAAAGATGTTGTTGTTTATTCGTTTGTCTGCATTCATATGCTTGACGGGCTTGTACACGACACGGCACCTGATTTCATTGTAATTAAATTCTTTCCTTTGTTTTTCTCCTCACAAAGTGCTCATCTCAAGTGCATATGTGAGGCGATTTGTCTTTTTTTCGACTTTTTGTGCATATAAATAATTCGGATTTACTGGGCGCGAACAATTTTCTCCTCAAAGACCATTGCAAATGCTGAAAATGAGTTGTAATTAACGCTCAGAAAAATTGTAAATGAAAAAATATACATGTAATAAAGTCAAAGGCTTTTAATTGATGATTGCTGAAATACGAATTGTCTGCTGAGCAGTGAATTAAAGGCGAGTTGTTAAAAAAATCGGCGTTAAGGTCGCTTACCCACAAAACTTGATTTTGCGTTTTTTTAGTCACTGCAGGTAATCTTTTAGAATTATACATACATATAGGACTATTATAATATCCAATGAAAATTCGTAAAAATTGTTAAAACAACAAAATTAATTAATAGCGAGTTATTCACTATTTCTTTAGATACTACTTATTAAGAACAGCCCTCACTTGGAAGAACAAATTTTTTGTAGATTATAGTGTTTCCTTGGAAAATAAACAATTTCAAATTTCGTGTAGATATCTTTTTATATACCACAAAAAGTTTTCCATATAAGAACTTCATTTTGTTCCTTTATGAAGGGTGATAATTTCGAGGCGCCCTACTTTTTTTATAGTAAAAATACAGAAACTTCAACTTTAATGGGAATATTTATTTTCATTCGGAAGAATATTCTTTGCATTTATTTTTGAAAATTACCTCCCACCGTCCGTTGAGTCCAATTTTCGATGACTCGGTCGAGCTGTTTGACAAGTAACTGGCAAATTACGCGCGTGGTGTTTTCCTCCAAGGCCTGAATCGAAGCGAGATGAATTTGATCCAACATACTTTAGACTTCATATCCCCACAATGTCTTCCAAGCATCAAATACCTGTAGTCGATTATCATGGCGCGATAACGGCCGCCATAAACGATTACGTTCTCATCGGCATCATTTTTGAAGAAATATGATTCGGTGACATCACCGGCCCACAAATTATACCAAACCGTTATTTTTTCTGAATGAAATGACAGCTCTTAAAGGTGCTCTTCGCCCAAAATGCGGCAATTTTGCTTGTTGACGTATCCATTAAGTCAACCCTGAACCAAATTTTGTTTAAAAACGTCGGATCTTCTTGGAACTTTTCAAGCGCCCATATAGCGAAGCAACGTCGCTTGGGAAGGTCGAGCGTCTTCAGATCTTGTGCATTCTATTCTATTCGGTCGAATATTATCCAATAATGAATGCTGGGTCTCAAGATGAGTAGTAAAATTATGTTGACCATAAGTTGAGCGAAGCGCCCGAAACACATTCTTTACAGAACTTGTATTTTCGTAATAAAGTTGAACGATTTGTAAAGTTGTTCAGGCGTAAGTCTTTCCATGATGAAATGCCAAACAATTCTGAACCAGTATAACATGACAGCTTGACACGACCCATGCGTTATCTGCCATAAATGCCATTGTGACACCCGTTGTGGTGACTCACGATTGTAAAAAAATTACGATTTTTCAGGCAACGGGAAGTCTAGAAAGTCATTGTACAAAGAAATGTACGAAAAATAAGCAAAAAGAAGCAGTACAGTAGAATAATTTGTCCTCAAGTTCGAGCAAAATTAAAAAAAATTAGAAAAAGGCGTTTCAAGATTGAACTGATTGAGCAGAGTGGCTACACATTAGACGACAGACACTCAAATAATTTTTGAAACATTTATTTGCAATTTTTGCTACATTTATTTTATAAAGGTCGATTATGTTTAAACACATTATCGAAATGATTTTTTCGAAATAGTTTTAAAATGTTGTTGAAATATTCGCATGTGTACACTCGCTGATAATATTAATGGTTTTATAAAAAAAATCCTCTTAAGTGCGATAAATCTTTAAATAAATAGCCAGAAACAAAAATTCTACCTTTATCCAAGTTTGACGATGTGTATGGGATCGCCCACATTTAGTTGAAAACCCATATTTCGGGACTTGCTTGTCCGACTTTAACCAAATTCGGCAGGAAACATTCTTTCAAGTATCAGTTTATATATTGGAATAAAGCTTTGCGCAAATAGTGCCCTTAAAGTATGCCATATTAAATCTAAAAAATTTCAAATTCGGAATTTAACTATTCAAGCCCAAAATATTCCGGAAATGTGGACCCCAGAGCATATGGCTGACTTTTTTCATAATGCCAATGTGGGAGATATTTTATTGGATTTAGGAGATAATTCTTTCTTGGTTATGTCTGCTTAGCTCCCTTACACCTATTAGAAAGAACTTCCGGTTGACTTTATACAACACATATCGGTCAATATGCGGGTTATCTTCATAAAATTGAGTAATAGCATTGACAGACGGCAGCGTTAAACCAGATTAATTGCATTTTTCGGGATTAATTCAGTAGTTACCACAGCTAACTCCGTTGCTGAATCCAAAAATAACTCTCAAAATTTTAGGGAGTTTGTGAGATTTTCGTTGGCAACATTGTTAAAACTGGCCAATTTTCATCTATTGTGAATGAAATACAAGCAACCCTGACAGCTGTTTATCAAATTCTCAATATAATATCAATAAAACTTCTATGTTATGATGCAGTTTTAAAAATAATGTGTTGATATGCTTTTGTAATAAAAAATGGTTTGGTAAAAATTGGTCGGCTAACAACCGTAATGTTTATCTTCTATCAATTTTCATTGAAAATATTATAAAAAGGACAATGAGCTGTTTATGAGAGTTTCAAACTCGCATAGCTGCCGTATGTCACCTACATATTTGGATCTGATTAAGTGCGCAGTTAATCCGGATTAACGCTGCCGTCTGTCAAGGTTATAAGCGTATTTTTATATTAGTCATGAACCTTTCTGTGTAAAATGCATAAAATCGAGTTGAAACCCCAATAAAATTAATTTTAAGATTTTCTAACATACAGCTGACTTTACAGCTTATATATATCAATATGTGGAGGCATGTTTATGAAAAACAGAGAGCATTTTTTTGGTAATGATATGTCGTAATGCCAAAATTTGATTAAAGCGGATAAATACTACCACTAGGTATAATATTGATTTTGAACTTTTGGTTGACTTTATTGTTTTCAAACTTAAGTGGAAATATAACGCTTAATAGACTTTAGCTTAATACCGAAAAAAATATGAAATTGGTCTACGTATTTCCCCAGCCGCCATATACTACACATATAATGATTTCTGTCCTTTCAGCAGACCTAGCTCCCAATATGTGGAGACAATATACTGTCAGTACTGATTTCCTACTTTGCAGCTGATTTTAAACAATTTATGTTGCTCAAGATGTAAGTTATTTCAATGCATTTAAGTGGACAAGTTTTCTTAAGGAGTGTAAAACTATATTTATGCTTCAGCACTGAATATGGTTTAAAGCCTAATGTAATGAATTGTGGTCCCCTGGTTGATACTGTATATGCAATTTAGCGAATTCGGTTGAGTTTACCACAATGAGCAAAAAAGCATTAAGACTTTGTTCATAATTTCAAAATACTTAATTTATTTTTCACAACCATATGCCGTCTTTTTAAAAGTAATCCACCTTTGCCCAACATACTAGTGTCAATGTTTGTTTCAAATACCCGAAATAGTTGTTAAAGCCAATTTCCGGAATAGCCTTCAATGCGCGTTGTGACTCACGTTTAATATCTTTAATTGACTCAAAATGATTTCTCCGGAGCGGTCGTTTGAGTTGACTGAATAGCCAAAAGTCACACGGAGCTAAATCAGGCCAAAACGGTGGTTGCGGCACAATATTGGTTCAGAATTTGGCGAAAAACTCACGAAGAATCAATGCAGTATGCGTTGGCGCGTTATTGTAGAGCAAACACTCAAATAGTATTCCTTGTTGACAGTTTGACCGGTAGGAAGAAATTCGGAATGCACCAAACATTGATAATCCAAGAAAACTGTCAACAACCTTGATTTTTGATCTGCTTTGACGAAGTTTTTTCGGCTTTCATCTTTCACCTTTGCCACGTTATTCGGCCGACTGTCTGTTCCCGCTCGTAAGCATAGATCCAAGACTCATCGCCAATAATACGGTTCCTGGTAAAGCATTGTTTCACAGACGTAAATGTGACCCCGTTTTTCGAAAAGATTTTAGTGATTTTGGAACCAATCGTGCTTTGACTTTTCTTAGGCCCAAATGCTCTTTCAAAATGGTTTTCGCTGATTCTTCTGATATTTCAACGATGCGTGTACTGAACAGTAATGATTATTTTGATGTGAAATTTGGCACAGATTTACGGTATATAAAACATTTTTTAGTATATTAGGTTGTCAAAAAAGTCTTGCGGTATTTTTATTGAATTTTTTGTTTTTTATCGAAAGAGACCGGCATAGTAGCAGCCGTAGCATCGGTCAAGAGCTGGGCGTGAGTCATCAAAAATTCATTTCAATTTCAATAAAAACAAGTAAGGAAGGGCTAAGTTCGGGTGTCACCGAACATTTTATACTCTCGCATGATAAAGTGATAATCGAGATTTCATTATACGTCATTTACATATTTTTCAAATACCGTATTTTTTTCAAGTTTTATTCCGCTATCATCATTGGTTCCTAATGTATATACATATATTATACAGAGAAGGCATCAGATGGAATTCAAAATAGCGTTATATTGGAAGAAGGCGTGGTTGTGAACCGATTTCACCCATATTTCGTACATGTCATCAGGGTGTTAAGAAAATATTATGTACCGAATTTCATTGAAATAGGTAGAGTAGTTCCTGAGATATGGTTTTTGGTCCATAAGTGGGCGACGCCACTCCCATTTTTAATTTAAAAAAAAGCCTGGGTGCAGCTTCCTTCTGTTACTTCTTCCGTAAAATTTAGTGTTTCAGACGTTTTTTGTTAGTCGGTTAACGCACTTTTAGTGATT
Source organism: Bactrocera neohumeralis (assembly GCF_024586455.1). Taxonomy (NCBI): domain Eukaryota; kingdom Metazoa; phylum Arthropoda; class Insecta; order Diptera; family Tephritidae; genus Bactrocera; species Bactrocera neohumeralis. Next base: position 47,968,487 of record NC_065922.1, on the reverse strand, counting down.
TTCAACATAACCTTTGTATGGGAGGTGGGCGTGGTTATTATGCGATTTCTTCCATTTTTGAAGTGTATATGGAAGTACCTGAAGGAAACGACTCTATAGAGTTTGGTTGACATAGCTATAGTAGTTTCCGAGACGGACGGACAGACGGACAGACAGACATCCGGATTTCAACTCTACTCATCACCCTGATCACTTTGGTATATATGTATAACCCTATATCTGACTCTATTAGTTTTAGGACTTAGTGCAAACAACCGTTATGTGAACAAAACTATAATACTCTCCTTAGCAACTTTGTTGCGAGAGTATAAAAATATTATCTAAGTTCTTTCGATTGAAATCGGTGGTAAATCAAGCTAACGCTTTTTCCTATGAAGCCCTATTTAATGATCTAGTTCGGCTAGGTGGATTCGCGATTTATCTGCTTAAAAAATAAATATTGAAAATAACGTATGGATTAAGTGAACGGCTATCTCTCCGACCTTTCACGCTTCCTCGCTGTACGGAACCTAACACATTCCCCTCAACAGGACCATATTCACATACTGGAGGAAGGAGCACACACTTAACCTAAATATTGAAGTCGATGACGTTATTCTGCACAGAGAAGCTTAACTGGGCAGTATAATGAACTCCTCTCCAAGTAGTCTGTTCTGGGGTGTTTTTGTAGAAATCTTCTCTGCAGTCTTCTGCTTGAAATGGAACAGACTCCTAGGAGCAACAAGTGATCTTTCCTGAACTACGTCGACGATATAAGACTTCAGACATGCACTGACCGTCATCATCAGTGGGGTCTTAAACGCCTTCACCAACTCCCTCTCAGTGAATGGCGTACTTGGAGTCAAACCACCATCTATTGCAGATGAAACACTCGAGTTGCCGCGAGAATCGATAGTGCCCCTTGCGCAGATTCACTCTATATACTGTAGCAGGTTAAACTCCTACTTATCCAGAATCGACCCTGACATATCAAATTAATGTCCAGCATGCAACAAGTCCCTGCATCACTCTAATCACCTCTTCGTATGCCCAGCTAACCCTACCGATTCGACACTCCTCTCATTATGGTCCAACCTCGTCGAAACAGCATGTTTCCTGGGCCTTACCATACTAACGGGGAGTAAAAAACCATTAAAACAACAGCGTATGGATTTCCAATGCTAATTCAACCGTATTTGTGGCAGGAATAACAAGAAGCTTGACAGATTGGCATGAAATACGTATTAGAGGGACCTTATCTAATGCAGATCCAGCTCATGTTTATAGAGTAATGTAGAATAAATTATAGTAGTATAAAAAAAGAAACGAAATTATATGAAACAAAGAATAAAGTAAAGGAGGAGCAAGGAGCAAGGAGCTGGAAAAAATTTAAAAAAGCAAGCCATATTCGGTTGGGGTAGGAAAAGTAAAATAGCCCAGTATAAATAAAAAAGAAAATAGAGTAATATGTTAAAAAAAAATATAGCAAACAAAGTTCCCAAATTCAGGCCTCTAAGTGGAGGCCTAAACGCACTAAAAACGAAGCAGCAAGCAACTCAATGTTATGCAGAAAAGTATTTGAGTGTTTTGCTAACGACTAACCTCATAATTTCATAACATCTTAGATTTCCTTATCGCTAAAACGCAATCAATTCTAGTAGCACCACTGAACTAATAACAGGCATGCCTACTTAATCGGAGTGGATGTGGACTTTTTTCTAACAAAATTTGTTAACCGAACTACCTTCGAAACGACAAATTGGGTGGATATTATAACAATAGCTACTGGAAAAATAACGAAATATTCTTGTTTCGCATAAAGACATACACACGATGTTCTCGAGTATAATGTTGAATTCCAGCCCATAATGTGGAATTCTAAGGGAACGAAGAAAATAGAAAGAGAATTGTTCAGCGTAAATTACACAATCAAATGATTTGAACATATTTTTTACTTGCTGAAGACCAACCTCACAACGTTTAAGACAATCTTGTACTTATATGACACCCTTACCGTCACCACATATGACTTTCTTTGCAGCAAAGTGACGCCTCCTCCATATTCTGTATTCCCACGCAGACGCTTTAAGCACACTTTACTTACTTTAAACAATTTAAAGCCAATAAAAACGTATGTCTTTCAATTTTAATGTTACCCAGCGGCAAGTAAAGCCAACATTAAAGTCCATAAGCGTATATACGCGGAGACTGTCTCCAAAGCTCGCATAAAGTGTCCCTAAATCAATAACAACTTCCATTAACTTTGACAACAAGCAGCAAATCTTCCAACAAAAGCCACAATAACAAGTAACGATAAATATGCAATAAAAGGACATTGTGATGATGCAACAAAACTGAAAAAACAAAAATTGACAAAACGTACAAATCGAGACAACGCTGAATACAGCAGCATGACCTCTTTGGGGTCTACGACAGAGCGACGTCTGCTTTTACTTTGGCTTTTTTAAGGCACAATTTAATGCAATTCTTAGATTTTTATTAGCCCCAAAAGAAATTCAAGCAAGTGCATGGAAAATTGTTTAGGAACCAAAGAACAGTTATTGCAACAGCCGCCTGTGGCAAGCACTATCCGCGCCCGTAGCAAAACATCGTGCGGCGTCAGTGCATTGAAAATTCAGCGCTCAAATGGTTTGCAGTGTGTGTATGTCGGTTTATGTGCAACAAAGTGTTCACGGTATTGATGGGTGGTTTCCATTGTGGGTATGCCTCGGTTTGTTGCTCATACGCCCAGTGCGCTTCCGGTCAAAACACGCGCGCGTTTTCATTCTTCGGCTGTTGCTCTAGCATTGTCTCTCTATAAAATATATGAATGTACAAACTCACATATGCATGGTATGTAGGCGAAAGTATGTTATTGTATGAATTGAATGTATATACTTATGTTCCATTAAGCAGTCTGTAGGAATATGGGAAGCAGAGTTGATTCAGTTTGTATTTTTTTTTTTTTTTAATATGGAAACATACTACATTCGAAAATCAATTTCATCTTTGCTACCTTTGTAATAAGTAAAAATTAATTCCATTTAAGTGCAGCGCTGAGTGTTTAAAGCGACTAAGCTTAGAGTTTCACTATTAAATTGAAAAATTATAGAATTTTTGCATCGCCATTGGTTTTATTGTTATTAATATAGTGCTGCTATTGATCCAATAACCAGAAGGTAAGACTCAGAAGAGGCTAAAAGAAAGGATAATAACTATCGTTACGAAAAACTAGAACTTTTACGCCTGATATATGCAACTCGAAGCACAGTTCAGCGGAAACAAATTAAAGATATCAAATTGTAAAATATGGTTTAGGCTGTGACATCAAACACCTCAGATGCTACACAGCCTCGCATCAATTGCGAATTACTAAAGGGTTTAGGAATTAGGCTTCAAATATACTATCACCGCGACCTAAGGTTTATTGTACCCTCTCCTAAGTCACAACGACTCACTTAGACCCAGCATATTTATTGATAAGTACCAATATGCTGCTAGGAACTGGTGGGCCAATGTGATCACTATTTCGAAAAATGGACCCAAAGGCCTTTATCAACCGTCTGCAGACTGTACATAGTCAATTAGCAGTGTTCTGGAGTTTTAGGCTTCATGTCGCAGAACCGGTTATTTGCACGAGAAGCTAGAGCCATGTTATAAAAGTGAGCTTGCACTGAAGAAAGCGAAGAAAGTGGCCTGAGTGTGTTCCTTGGGAGGTTTCTTACATATTTAAATATTTATGGTTGTAACCACCCATTAGCAACTTGGCATGGCGCATGCATTGGAGTTGTTGCCAACACCGCTCCCTGCTCACTCCTTCATCCTTGCAGCTGCGGAGCGAGCGAGCTCATCAGCCAGTTCATTCCCGGCTATACCTTTGTGACCAGGCAGCTAGATAAGGTGCACTTGGTTACGTTGAATGTACAGCCTGCACCAGTAGCGGTTTGACATAGTACGCAGAAATCGCTTTAAATGCCGCTTAACTGGCGAATTACAGCAAAGACGTCTGCTTGTAATATGCTCGGAAAACTTTCCATAGAGTGGTATTTCGCCACTTAATTCCTTCATTCATAATGTAATTTGAAACAGTGTGTGTTTGGCTACCTGACCAATTACTAGGTGAAGCGGTGTGAGTTCCAGCATGATTTCAACTGCCGCCATTGGGCATGTGCGCATAGCACCTGACATGCAGACGCAGGCGAGTCGTTGTAGCTCCGATAACTGAAGTCCTGCCAAAGTCTGCGATGCTTTCGAGGCAGGGACGATGGTCGTCTCCGAGAGGTTGATGATCAGTCCATCATACCCTAGCCTGGTCTATTCCACTTTGTGTGATATTGCAGAGAGTGTCCTCAAACTTTCCTCTAGCTGTAATAACAATGTCATCCGCATATTCTTGATAATGGATCCCATTGTTAGTTATCAAAACCAGTGGTTCGGATAGCATATTACCATGAACGAAATGATAATATCGCTATCAATTTTTTTCAGCATGATCTGATAAAGTTCTCCGTACAAAGACCTTGAAGTTTTTATGTGATAAAAGGTCGTATTTTGGCAGGCCAACATAGCCAAAATTTCGGATAAATTTAATTTTTTTTAAAAGCCTCGCCATTTTATCACTTTTTCTGTCCAAAGTTAATTAAGATGAACGGACAATATCTTCTAATGGAATTTGTTTTGTGTTTAGGTTTCATTCAAATAAAAGGTCGGAAAAACGGCTTTGGTGGAAGACCTTAAAGTAATAAAACAATTGAAAAATATAGTTTTTTTATAACTTCCCATAAATCGCCTCAATTTTAGGCTGTCACACAAGGCGTGCTCTAGTGCATTGTTTGGTGCGCGGTGGCCGATCCGCAGTTAACTCAGAATCAACCTCAGGCAGCTTGTGAGATTTTATACAGGTCACTGTAGGCAGAGTGATGTCTGCTTAAGTTAGAGTACTGCTTCACGGACCTGTGCCGTTTCTGCGACCAAATAACGGAGACAGCAGAGCATGTAACGCACTTCTGGTTTTCCCCGGTAATCGCAAGAAGAATAAGTCAAGCTTTGGGGTAATTAAATCCGGTGAGATAACATATTACAACTATTATTATAGCCATGATCTTTACCAAAATTTTCTGATTTGACTATGCTTATGTTAAACGAAGTGCTGCGATAACAGAAAAATACACACTGGACCACAGAGATAGATATCAAACTTAAAGGCTTTCTGTAAAGATTAGACAAAACATGACACAACAATAATAATGGAAAGTTAACAGAATGTTCTTATTAATTGTCGATGAGTCTAAGGTTTTCTAAGCTAACCTATCAAAAACAGTACTCAGTGTCTATTGAACCAACTTTCTTTTGTGTGAAGTTGTATGTACCTTGCTACAAAGAGCATTTAACAAAATCAAAACCCAAATACCAAAAATATCATCTTTAAACTTTATTTGTCACTAGTAATTCGTCTTTAGGTACCCATTTAGAGAGTCCTATTAGGAACATAATTACCACGAATCATCCTTATGCTTGAAACCTATGAGCTGAGAAACGTCATATGAACGAACCCCTACAATTTTTGGATTTCGGACAAATAACTTGCTTTAAAAAAAGTTCAAACTCAGATCTAGGACAGTAAACGAGTAGACTGTGTGAAGATAACCTTAGCATTTTTCCTAGAGGCCATGCGATGCGGCGTTTTGGGTATATTGGTTCGCAAACATTTGTGCTGTGGACGAGTTTTATGGTTTTCAATTTCCAATATTGTGGCCATTTTTACTATCGTACATTAAGTGTTTTTGCTTTTGCTTTTTGTTTTTGTTTTTGTTGCCGCCACCGCTATTGTTTCTGTCATTTTGCTGCGCCTTTTCGCTTTATGCGATGCTTAAATTTTTTACACACATAGTTATACTTTTTTAACTCGAAGCAAGGACGAGCAGACAACAACACAATAACTGTTGCTCGTTGTTATTATATTCTTTGTTGAGAAGTTTGCTGTGTGTCGTACAGCTTGCCGCAACTTACTTCGCCAATTTGGCTTTGCTTTTTTTGCGTCTCCACTTTCTCCTTATTACCGCAAGCACACACACACATACAACGGTGGCGCAGGATGTGAATATGTCTTTATTTTCTTTCTCACTTGAATATTTTGCTTGGCAGCACTTCGTGCAGCGCCGAATTGATGACTCAATTTCTTGTGCGCTTTCTTCCCCAATGTTTACTTACTGCTTCGTATCGTCGCTTGGAGATATCCCGACCCCCCTAGGTTTGTGGTTTCACAAAAGAAAAGAGCGCTTGGAATTGCGCAACGCTTGCTTTGATAATAAAATCGCAAAATACCGAAAGAGAGAAATCAGTGTACTTTTTTACGACTCACTAAGTAAACACCTACACAAGCGCACATGCTCGTGCGGATATAAAGATATCGCGCTACATCATCGTTCCGATCGCGTCGGCCGTGAGTGGCTACTTTGGCTCGTAAAAAACTATTTTGCGGTGTGTGTGCGGGCCGATTGCTTGGCGAGTTCATCATTTTATTTTACGATGCCACTTCGAACCTCATGCCGACACACACCAGGTTCGACACAGTGTTGACCCAGAATAGGGTTGCTGCTCTTGGCACTGTAATCAGTTGGCAATACTTTACTACTTTGCTATAAATTGGTGGTGTGCGCCATCAACCAATGCTGTGGGCGTTTAGCCAATAAGTGCACGAATTGTGGCAAAATTTGAATGCAACTTTTCTGCTTTTGTGCGGTAATGCAATGTATGCGATTTTATGGTGATTGTTACTGCCGTAGAACGCAAGCTTTAAGCTTTAAAGCAGTTATTCTGATATTTATGGTGGCAAATTATCTGCTTGGCCTTGGCCATAGTTGACCTCATGAATTGGTTATAGAAGCACAGTAAAAGACTGTTCAGTTTACAAAAGTTTCATTCTCAGCAGTTCGGTATATTCGAATGTCGATGGAAAAGACGAAAGACGATCCCAAGTTGAAAATAGATTCGATTTAATCATGTGACGCACGTTGTTATCCGGTCTCACTCGATCTATTTTCTAAATTTACTCTCTCGTTTTCATGCCCAGGACAGGAAAAGAAGATGTGCAGCCCGTTTTGTTCAATTCAGCCACGGTTCGGTTTTTTTTTTCATTGTTGCAGTAAGCTAGTTCTTGATCTTCGATAACGTTCGTTTACATAGATTATGAATTTAGTTAACTTCCTTTGCTACTACTTTTACTGCAATATCATCAGTGTATCCGAATCTCACCACTCCCGCGTTAGTGGAAAGCGCAATACCCCGTGGTACAGTAACAGCCGATTACATAGGTTGCGGTAAGCAAAATTCACTAAGTAGGCCGCAGTCGCTTTACATTACAGGGCGCTTATTATGTGAGCTCTATAAGCCGAGTTAAAAGCATAACTACTGCGCATTACTGCTTTGAGTCATATATCCATCTGTTTCCTTCAATTCTCTTGTTAGCGATAGCAGTGAGATTTTTAATTGCATCAATGGTTGGTTTTTGCTTCTGAAAACTGAATTGGTTATTGGAGAGACCGTGCTAAATGCGACTCTAATCGCGCACAGATTATCCGCTCTACTATTCTGCCAATCGTATGAAGCATTCGAAACGATCGTTAAGAGCTAGGCAATGCTTAGTTATAGTGTGGCTTGAATCACAACCAGGTCGTTGACTGGTGTCAACATATCCCTCTGCTCAATCGTATCGAATGGCAGCGCTAGGAATAGAGTTTCAACGACGGTTTTCAATATAATGAAGCAGGTTGGTGTTTGCCGCTTCTGAATTTTGACATTAGCTTATTGTAAGCATGACGCATCGCCAAATGCAAAATCCCAAACACAAACTCATGCGGATTACTGACAAACTTTAAGGGGGTATTCTTGTCTAGGATTTTGAAAAAATCGATTTTTTTTGCATATTATGAAAGTTTAGACTTTCGAACATATTAGGTTGTCAAAAAAGTCTTGCGGTATTTTCGCTAGTTGGCGCTGAAAGCGCGTAGTTCTAGTTTTATTCGTCGCATCGGGTCATGCTATACCTTTTTGGAAAGCTCATTTCACGCGCTAACACGTGTTTGATTGATTGTCGTTTCTTTTAAGTCGTTCGTGAGTTATAGCGTCGCAAACATGGAGCAAAATAAAGAGAAAATACGGCATATTTTACAGTACTACTACGATAGAGGCAAAAATGCATCTCAAGCCGACAACAAAATTTGTGCAGTTTATGGACCCGATACAGTTTCCATTTCCACCGCACAAGGATGCTTTCAATGTTTTCGTTCTGGTGTAGAGGTGGTCGAAGATGCGCCACGCTCCGGAAGGCCCGTCGTCGAAAATTGCGATAAAATCGCTGAATTGGTCGAAAGAGACCGGCATAGTAGCAGCCGAAGCATCGGTCAAGAGCTGGGCATGAGTCATCAAAAATTCATTTCAATTTCAATACAAAAAAAAAAAAATTCAATAAAAGTACCGCAAGACTTTTTTGACAGCCCATTATGATCTTGAAAGGATTTTTCAAAATTCGACTTATTTTCGGAGATACAGCCGATTTTGTGATGTGGCGTCCGTGTTCACTAGAATTGTCTCCTAAACTTTAAACGCATTTTTCTCAAAACTGACTTTTTCGGAACGATACCCACGATGTCCTACTGGACCGATTTGAAACGACGATTGAAGTTTTTATAGAGTCTTCTTTATAGGCTTGTCTATGGTTGGAACTAGCCTCATCCCCAAATTTTTATTTTTATTATTTTAAAAAAATCGTTTTGTGAATTACAACGAAAATCTTTGTCTCAATAGAGATAGTGATGTTCCGTAAGTCGTAAATTAAAAGCGAAATCTGTAACCCCAAAAGCAAGCAACTACTAGCGTAGTCTGAAAAGAATAAGGAAGGCGGAAAAGAATCGTTGCATTTTCCACTTGAATGAGAACTTAGCTTCACTTGGTGTTTCGGATTCTTATTAATTAAGGATAAAGATGAAAAAATCGTGCCCTATTATGGACCCGATTGGAAACATCAATAAGAAAAAAGTTAACTTCGGTTGCGAAATACAAAAATACGCATACAAAAACTCCTTACAATTACTATGATCGGTCAGTTTGTATGGCATCTATATGCTATAGAGATCCTACCTGAGCATTTTCATCGAAAATTGTACTATTGCTAAGCAATGCCTAATTTGGTGCAGATATATAGTACGTATTTCGTCAAATGACAAAGCTTTCCATACAAGCATTTGTTTCCAATAGTTCAGTTTGTGAGGCAATTATATTTTATAGTGGCCCAATATCGGCGGTTTCGACAAATATGAGGCTTCTAGAGGAGAAAAGAATCTGCAGAATTTCAGTTCGATATCTCCAAAACTGAAAGACTAGTTCGGACCCGTCAGGCTGTTCATTTAGATCTATACTTTATAGGATCTCTAATGTTTCCTTTGGAGCTATCCTCAGACGGTAATATCTATGAGTTGGATCATTTTATGAGAAAATATTAGTGTGCAAACGTCAGTCTACTTTCTAGGGGTGAGTATACACGTTGCCTCTGCGGTGAATTTTAATGATGAAAGATCGCCATTTCTTACAAAAAATGAAAGTCTGATTTCTTTCCATAAATGTTAAACCACAAATTTGAACTTGAATGCACTTAACCGCTTATATCGGTACATGTAGTCACTATAATGGCTTTCACTCAAAAACTAAACTTTTCTTATACCGGTGATATCTTCGCAAATATTTGTGCTCTAAAAATTTCTAATAGAGATTTGGTGCAAGACTAAAAAATCTCAAAATAGTCTCCGAATACACTCGCAAAATAAATGCTAATAGAAGTCAACCAAGTAATCAAGTGTTGCATATTTCAAGGCCAGCATTACTGGTTCATTCGATGAATTCTGCTTACAAAACCTTTATTTGCCAACATCTGTCACTAGCGAGTAAACTCTTGCTAAAACAAGAAAAAACATGAACTTGGTATGTGATCGGTTAGTTAATAATGGCAGATATATGTTATAGTTATCGCATATCAGTGGTTCCGACGAATAAGCAATTTCCTTGTGAGAAAAGAACATGCGTAAAATTTGAGAACAATATCTTAAAATCTGTGGGACTAATCCGTGTATGTACATTATATATGGCAGACATTATATTATTATAAACTCGAACATACTTTACAGAGTCTCCATTTTCTTTTGAATGCTACAAACATTTATACTATTTAAAGACTCTGCAAAAGGTTTAACACCACACTGTCAAATTAATGCCATATTCAGTTAGTTTAGCATAGCTTAAAGGACTGATCTTCCCCACAAATTTCACGAAGTATTTTTATTGCCCATTTGAGAATGCACCCTTCTTTTGTGATACCATTAATTCCTAAATATGAATCAAAAAACCTTCATCTTCCTCCATTTATTAATTTGCATGGGTAAGGCTTGCTGAAATCACCTAGAATCTGCACTGTTTACGAGTATTAATGAACAATTTCCGACTTCATATGAGCACCATAAGACTATCGCTAGAACCCTCTCGTGCCCAGTCTGATGAAATTTCGGTAGGATTGTCCTAACGCTCATCTGCTTTGCAGATTTCAGCGATTCTTAAATCAGTCTAATGTCGAAGCAATGAAGGTCAACGCTCCTTTAATAATTTTGCGTACAATCGGAGAGTTCCATGCCAATATTATCGTTCGGAGTGAAAGCTCATAGCTCTGCATGAATCTGCACTTGAGAGCAATAAATCTACATTTACCTTGAAGAGGACAGCCTTAACTTTAGAAAGTATACATGCCGAATAAATACAATGAAAGAAAATTCTATAGTGCACCTTTCTATATGCACCTCATTTTTTAATAAAATATGTAATTTATCCTTTCACATCCTGTTCCTATTTATAAAAGGCAGTTTCGAAAACAATGCGTTCCAACGTACTGACCCGAACGTTTCGTCAATAAAACGGGTTGAGCATTAGAATAATTATTATTTTAGGATTTAAAAAATTTCAGACTGTTTTTAGGGCCTTAAAGTGTGCTTTTAGCCAAAAACAAACCGATTTTTCTTGAATTCTGCATTTTTCTAACTCCTTAAAAATTCAACAGTTTCATTTCAACTGCTTTCATTGTTTCGCGACTTTCAATGCTTAGAAAAATAAAACATGTGTTGTACAATAAAATCCACTATGCGATGATTTGGCGTGTGTGAGCTTATACCAATTTATTGCGTGAAATTTCGATTAAATTTAGGTCACTCGCGTAACACGAAAAGCCACAAGCGGATTCAGCTCTTTTACCTAATTTATTTGGCAAATTTATTAGAATAAAGGAGATTTACGGCAAAAAAATGCAACAACACAAACAATTGCTTATATGCTTGAGGATATACATATGTATGTATATACATAGTATATATGTTTATACAAACATGTAACTTATATGAATGTATATGTAATGTACACACATATTTATGTACATATGTATGTATATTGGTGAGTGTGTGTGCGTGTGTGTAAGTTTGTTATCCAATAAATTTATGTCGCTGCTTAAGTAGTCAGCATGCAAGGCACATATTTTACGGCCAGCAAATTACCGCCACTCTTTCTATGGGAACAACAAGCGTTAACGGTACATAATACGCACGCATACAACAGCGGGCTTTTCCCATATCCAAGTTAACCTTACTGCAAGCCGATACTGATACTTTGTTTATATCAGATAATATTTATATGTATGTATGTAAGTATGTGGCATAGATGTCGGTGTCACTGCCGCATTTAAAAGTATATAAATAAGTATATATATATACATTTGTATATACCCTTTTGTTCATATTGAAGTGTAAATGCAAATCCCATTTTTACTTCATCCTTTTGGCCGTTTTTCGCACGCCCCGCCACGCGCCGCATCACACAGCAGTCAATGTACTCGTGTGTAAGTGTATATATATGTATAGTATGTGTGTTTGTGTGAGTGCGCTTGTGTATCAGCGTAACCCCATCAGCTTTTTGGCCATATTTCATTCACTCGCCCTGTCAGTGGATGCTAGTGGATTTTCCGTGTCTTTTAGCGTATTTAGGTGCTCGCGTCAAATTAAGTCTGCCGCCCGCCAAGTAGTGAGCAACAACAACAACAATAACAAAACAGAAAAATAACAAAAATACAACAATAAAAACACTTGCAATGATAGCTACCAATGGCGGCGGCAGCGAAGCAGAGAGAAGAGACAGCAAAAAATTATATTAAACTCAACAACAACAAAAGCAAGAAAGAGTGCAAAAAAATAACGCAATGGTAAAAAACACTAACAACATTACGTAAAAGAGGTCAGTTTAAAGCTACATCCGCACGTTGTTATGTAAGTATGTGTGTGTGTGTGTAAATTTTTTTCTTATGCTGCGTTTCAACGAAAGCGCATCTGCAAAGGAAATGATACTGTGGCGCATGAAACGGATATAACTGCGACTCCGCTGGGAGTAATATTAAGGCGATATGCAGACAGACACAGCCGCGTTTCGCTGCGTGGGCAGCGTATGCCCGCCTACATAGCGCGTTTTTGTTGTTGTTGTTGTCTTTTGTTTTTATGCGGGTACAATTGCTGCTGTTGCTTTTGTTTTTCCAATTCGCTATGGTTTTTATTGTGAATTTGTTATTGTTGTTGTTGTGTTTGTTGCCTATCATGTTTTTTGTTTATATCACTTTTACCGCATCGACCATAGAGCCCATTGCTGCGCTGTTCCGGGCGATTTATCTCTTCAACTTAACGAGTTTGTTGATCTTTAGCGAATACTTAAGCGATTTGCTCGTTCCATTTTTCAAATTCACCGGAGGTTTTGTGTGTGAGTTGTCAGCGCATTGGTCTGCTCTGCACTTCATATACATAGACATACATATAGTTATAAGCTTATATATACCAGCTGCAGATATCAAATTTGACCCGCACTGGCCTTTTTAAACTGAATGCGCAAACCGAAGTGATAAGAAAATTTCATGGCATCTTACAACCTTTTCCACGACTGTGTGAAGTTTGCTTGTGGCGCGGAACGTTTGTCTTGTCACAGCTACGGAATCGTTGAAAACTTTGCGGAAGTATTTTGTTCGGGAGCAAGTAAAGACAAGTATTTGAGTACCAAATGAATTCTGTAACAGTCGTGAAGTCATCGAAAACATGCAGCGAAAAAATTAAGAGACAGTGCTTTAAAATCATTCGGTTGGCACCAGAAAAATAGCAGAGGATTCCAACATCTCTTATGGATCCACTTAACAGATTTTGGTAATGTTTGGATATGAAGACCTGAAACTTTTGCAAACGACGTAGAGTAGAAGTCGGAAAAGAGATCTTAAACAACACAGCTGAAGAGCCCACATTCATCAAACGCATAATTATTGGTAAAGAGACGTTCAAACTGTCCAAACAATCTAATGAATGGTGCTCAAGAAATGCGTTGGAACCGAAAAAACCAAAATTAGCTGCAGCGTCTAAAGGCCAACTCAACCGAGGTTTATAAAAATTTTATGGGGAACTGCATTGAACGTGAATGACTCTGGAGCATATTTTGAATGCGATAATAACGATTTTTATAAAAAAAACGTAAAGTTGTAGTTTTTTGGCCTTTTGGATTCAAACTGATCAGATGGTATAAGCATAACAGCGAGATAAACTTTACTCTGAGAGTACTTTCAAAATCAATAAATCATTGAACTTCACCGAACTGTCACTAAAATATCAGCAAGTTTTTTTCTTTATATAAGTAATGCAAATATTGGTGCCATTTAGGCAAGTGTTGCTGAAGACCGCAATTTATCGATTTCAAAACGTTCTCAAGAATTGGGAACCACGCCATGGTGTAATTTCAGAAAGGATTTGGGCTTGTATTTGTATAAAATTGTTATCACTCAAGAACTAAAGCCAATGGACCACCGTTAACGTCGTGAATTTGCTGATTTTACCTTGGAACAACTTGAAAATGGTAACAAATTTTTTAGAAAAGCATCTTCTCCGATGGGGCTCACTTTCATTCGAATGGTGCGGTAAATAAGCAAAAATGTCGATTCTGTTACAAAGAAAATCTACAAATTATTCATAAACAACCATTTCATTCACCTAACTTGACAGTTTGGTGTCGATTTTGGTCTGGTGGAATCATCGGTCCGTGCTCTTTCGAAATGAAGCTGATGCATTAACGATAACAAACTTTTTATGGCCGCAATTGAAAAAAAGTTGATCTTGACAACATCTGGCCCCAACAAGACGGGGCTACGTGCCACATAGCATGTGCAACAACTGAATTGTTGCGAGAAAAGTTTGGAGATTCGTTTATTTAAAAAAATTCTGACATTGAATGGTTGAGTAGTTGTGATTTAACACCATTAGACTACTTATTGTAGGTTTATTTGAAGTAATTGATCTTTAGCAGTAAACCAGACGCTCTTCAAGCTTTAGAAATAAATAATTAACGTGCTTTTCATGGCATACGTCTTCATTTAGTAAGAAAAGTGCTCGAAAATTGAGTGAATTCATTTTTGGAAAAAAAGTCGTGGAGGCTATTTGAATGATATTTTAACTTAGAACTTAATTGTATCGAGTGAACTTCATGTTATATGAAAAACATTTGAACTTCCTTAACGATTAGTGTTTTGTGTTTGTTTTGATCATATTTCGAATCATATCACTCTTATTGGAAAACCCTGTATTAAAACAAAAGCAACGTGAAATGGGATTCAAATTCGCCCTGGAAAACCTACTTCTAATCATATTTAGCCTGAAGTCATTACTTTGCAATACACTCACGGCAGCACTCATGTTCGTGCAAGAGAATTTTTATTTTTAGGAAATAAAATATTTAAATATCAGTTCGATAAAACAGTTATTTGCTTCAAACTGCTCTTTCGATGTGAAATTAAAAGAAATAAAATCATTAGCTTTGCAGAACAACTTAATTGAAATCACCCAGTTTATAAAAACGAAATCGTTTACATTTTATTCGATTTATGGAACATGCCTGATTATCTTAGCAATGTTCTATATGTATACCATAGTGCGTGACAGCAATGCTTTTAAATTATAAAAGAAATTTCTAAATAAAACCATACATACTATACATATATATTGCACCCCAATTCTATTGATTTCGAGCCTCTTGGGAAATTTTCCAGAGTGCAATAGTCAATAAACAGATTATGAATCCACTATTTCTATTGCTGTCACAACAAACACTTCGACTTCGAAAAGGTATAAGTATAAAAGAAGTGGGAGCATTTATTCGAGACAACAATTGCATGCATGAATTAGACAAATGGAATTCACTTTTGCTCCCAATGGACGGCATGATATCGATAATGGTAGTGATTTCAATTGTTGTTATTGGGAAATCAGCAGTCGCTTACCAACATTACAATAAGCTATTATTATACATCCACCAGCGTTGACTTTCAATAAAAGACATGAATACTCTGGCATATTTGCTTGCCACCGCCTACTTGTAGAAACACAAAAGATATATTTGATACCTTGATTTATTTGGGTACAAATATTTATGCTCTATTTGCTAAATTTAGCCGCATTTCTCCATGCTAGCTATTTGTGTGCACTGCCAAGTGAGTCAGTGTGGTCACGTGTGTTAACTAGAACAACTAACAAGCTTTGCTTTGCGCTATTGTTGCTGGCTAATTACTAAGAGAACTACAGAAATTGCAGAGGAAGTAAACACGGAATATTTCTAAACAAAGATCAGAATATATGTCGGGCTAAGTGCAGCTAGATTTTGCTGCAGATACAGCCAGTAACCGCAATAATTTATTAAAAGAAGCAAAGTTGCAAAACTTTCGGGCGCTTGTACTCACCACAACACCTCAAGTTTGAACAAATTGCCTGAAAACACAAATGGACAGCGCAAAATCGTGCTGCCAGACAATTTTATTTCGCAATTTATAAACAAAATGACATACAAGCTCGTGTTGTATATTTATTTCAACACGGATACTTTAATAAACACGTGACCGAGGCGGCTCATATGCAGTCACTTATAGCACAATGACTCACCTGAAGCAAGAAGTCAAAAAGAAAACGAAAAAACGCTCACAAATATTTGCATAAAATTCAGAAGGAAGTGTATGCTCACCGCATACGTAAATTCTTTGGCGTGTGAAAACGAGAGACACGTGCACACATACATACACATATGCTATGCAAATAAGCCGCTAGGCAATGACACACAGAGAAAACCAAGTGTGTGTCACACGCTGGCACGCTTTAACTCCATCAACCGCAATGCCATTAACGCCATATTTAACACTGCCGGCAACCGCAACAACACGCACAGTAAACATATTGACAGTGCCATCAATCGATCTGTTTGTATTGCCACCGCAATAAATATAAAAGTAAGAGTTACTAGCTACTTTGGCAGACCGACGACGCGTACTCATGCAGACGGCGAGCCAGGGCGGGAGAACACTGTAAAAAGCGTCGCGCAAATAAAGAAGGAAAATAAAAATACAAAAAAAAAGTTTCGCAAAAAGCAGAATTACAAAGGCAAACTATCATGCACTCGAGCAAATAACCCGCTGAGCAATGTTGCGATGCGCACGTGCCAACAGGCAACTGCCAACAATTGATGGAAAAGTAGCTGAACAGCAATTGCTGTCATGCCAACACAGACAGACACACACACAGTTGTAGTATACACAGACAGTACTGGTTGAAGGGGCACTCAAGCGGCGGCGTAAAGACACCACCAGCGACAGGGACACCAAGAGCAGCCAAGACACTCGCAGCGATGAGACGCAGAGTGCCGCTGCATCCGTTTATAATCGAGCAAATTGCGGTTTTCGCTTTCATTGTCACGTACCGAATTTATTTCCCCGCCAAATAAAAGTAGTTTGTTTTCCGTAAGTGCGGTTTTACGGTATGCCATGTCTGGCGTTTTGCTCATTTTGTGCCAATAAAATAAGGAAATAAATAACTCAATTTTCTTTGTTCAATTTCTGCATTATTTAACTACACTTTGCCATTCCTCATTGAGTACTATGCAGATGTATACAGTGAGTATTTGACATTTCACACGCCATTCAATTGCTGGATCGTGGTACTACGGCGCGTATACGTAACTAGCCAGCGGTTGAGTTGAGGGTGTTGATAGGTCGGCAAATTTCTTGATTTGCTTGCATTTTAGCGGTGATAAAAAACAAACAATAGTTCAAAATTGGCTTGCTCTTAAAAAATAATAAAATTAAGTTGTGGGAAAACTGTAGTACAGATGGCGAAATTGAGAAAAGGGAAGGTGAATAAATTGTGTTTATGGTGCCAGCCAACTATGGTTTTACATAACCACAAAATATTGTACAAACTTAGTTTTGTGTATGTAACGATTGTTTATAATACTACAAAAATATACGCAATGAAAAAAGAGCTGACTCCAAAGGGAAATCAAAGAACGCAATTGAAATGGAAATCCAAGAGAAATACAGGCACTCGAAGTGTAACCATCTTACGACCGTTCGCGCAGCTGTCGAACTAGAATCAGCTGTTTATAAATTTGCTGAGTGACAGCTCGGAGTATTGTTCACAAGTGTACAAAAGCGTTTTGCCAAAAGTGAATGCAAAAAAAAGGGATCAGCGATGGAATTCAAACGTAATAGTGTGATTGCATTATATTAAGCTGGAAATCACAGCCAGCAATTGTTCGTGAGCTCAAACACCTTAATGTGAATAAGGTTTTTGTTTATCGCACCATCACTCGTCACAATTATGGTAGCATCGCAAAACGCCATGGAGGTGGTCATCAAAAGACTGTAACGTCACGTGAGATGGTTCGGAAAGTGAAGAAGCGACTTGAGCGAAATCCACAACGAAGTGCCAATCAAATGGCTAAAGAACTGAAAATATCTCACCGCAGCATCCGACGCATAACACGTTCCAAAAGGCCCATGATCTCAAACCGAAGCAGCAACAAGTAAGTCTTGATAGAGCGAAACAGTTGCTTCGCTTGGCCGAAAGCGGTCAAATTCCGAACATTGTGTTTTCTGACGAAAAAGTTTTTCCAATTGAGCTTTCAAAACGATAGGGTTTACTTGACCGACCATTCATACGAGAATCTAAGTCAACGGTTGGCCACCAAGAGGCAGCACCCGCCACAAATAATGGTTTGGGCCGCTGTCACCGCAGATGGGCGCTCTCCAATTGTTTTCATCGAGCCTGGCGTCAAAGTAAATGCGACATATTATCGGGAAAGTGTTCTGGAGGCTGCTTTAAAGCCGTGGGCAAACAAACATTTCGGTCGCAAATCATGGACGTTTCAACAAGACTCAGCACCGTCTCACAAAGCGCGAGTGAACAAAGAATGGCTGAAAAACAACGTTCCGAACTTCATTACGACCACACAATGGCTCCCGAATTCACCATATGCGAATCCAATGGATTATTCTCTCTGGGCCATTTGGAGAGCAAGTTCAGAAGTAAAAAATGCACCAGTCTCGAGATGCTGAAGAAAGCCATTGTCCGTGAGTGGGCCAAAATACCGGCAAGTCACATTCGGGCAGCTTGCGATTTGTTTTTTGACCGTCTCAAGGCCATAGTTAAGGCAAAAAGTGGTCATATCGAGCAAAAGTGAATTGGTCCTGAATTTATGATTATTTTCACACATTTTGTACTTTAAAATAAATAAAAATAATTTTCCAAACCAAATTTATGGCTTTTTTAACTGGTCTTCGAGTGCCGGAGCCTGTATGTGTTGAAAAAGCAAAGTCAGGGAAAGTAAAACAATTCTTTTTGACCCAGCCATCCATGAAAAACTATATAAGGGAGTTTCATAATACAAATACTATGTCGGCGATATCTGAATACTTGATAATTCCTAATCCATATAAGGCGTTATGACATTAAATAATTAGAACTGTGTCAAAAACAAAAACGTTGGGTTCATGTTGTAAAAAAATATAGTAAACGCTTAATTTTATTTTCGATGATTTGTCCTTTATCTCATTTTAGTTTTTTCATTAATTATTAGAAGGGACTTTGAAGCTACTGCAGAGCTAAGGACTTTATATACTTTTGTATCACTTGGCAGCGTTTAAATTATTCGGACCACATCGAGAATTTAATTGAGAATAATAAGTTTATACATTGCCGCCTTTTATATTTCGAGATTAAAAGACAAGAACAAATATTAATCATCCAAAACAGCTTTAGTGGTTTTTAAAATATTCTCCATTAAGATCTACATATTTTTGTATGCGTTTGAACCAATTGTCGAACCACTTTTGCCATTTTTATTGAGATATCTCGAAAACATGCGTTCTGAACATATCAAGCGCTTCTTCAGGTGTAGGAAAACCTTGACTTTTAGTTTATTTTTTCGTATGGGAACAAAAAGAAGTCATTCGGTATTAAATCAGGACTATACGGTGGATTACTCAACAAGTCGATGTTTTTAGCGCTGAAAAATAGAGTTGTTTCAGTCGATGTGCGAGAGCTTGTGTTGTCGTGGAGAAGACGGTTGGTGAAGACAGTTGAGTTTTCTGATTTTTGAAAGCGAACTACCAAACAAATAGTCATGTACTTGGTCTGGGTGAGCTATTCGAACGCGACTGAATTCACGATTATATCGATAAATACTGCTTATGGATTGAGATTTCTCGACAAAATAAAGTTCATCGTCGTTCTCTCTCTGAGTTAATCCACATCGAAAGTTGAAAAAAAAACACACGCGCGAAAATGATTGATATTTGTTTCAATTTCTCGGCCGAAATGAATATTTTAAGTTACTGTGAACAATTACGCAGCTATAATTTAGATCAATTCTTCTCTTGGTTGCAATAGTAGCCTCTCCACGCGTACTGAAATGAATTAATGGAAAGAGTTCTGAGGCTCACTGCGCTGTACATAACGGGAGAATATCTCCAACGGCGGCTCTTGAACTGGCACTAAACCTGCCACTTATAGACCTCTTCGCTAAAAACTGAGCAGCAAAATTGGCGCACGACTACTGGCGACAAGAGAACTTACAGAACCGTCGAGCATAGCTCGGTTGGACAAACATGACCCCACTTTTCCACTGGGAAAGAAGGTTCAAAGTAAACATAGAAAAAGATGGCTGCCGTAAAGGTATGTTAGCTACGCGCAACACTCTAAATATCCAGATGGCTCGAAAAAGGACGATGGAGTTGTTGCGGGAATATACTGTCCATAGTTAGGCAAAAGGCAATCTTTTAGGTTGCAGCGAAGATGCAACGAGCAAAACTGCATAAGTCATGTGCAAAAGGTAGATCGGAAGTCACAGCATTCCTATTGGCACTCGGTAAAAGAGAAGATAGGAGCATGATGGGAATACTAACTGGTCACTGTCTGGTGGCGACACACGCCCGCAAAATGGGGCTAACAGACCGAGAAGACTGCATGAAATGCCTAGAACAAGGCACCAGGGAAACAAGGGAGCTTACCTTATGCACTTGTCCCGCATTGACAGGACCACGCTGTAAGCATCTAGGGTTCCCACGGTGTGATACACTGGCGGAGGTATCGACAGTGAAAACGCAGAGTCTGCTAAAACTCATGTCAAGTGCATGCAAACAAAACGATGACTACTCTTCTTGGACTTAGCCAGTGAACTCCAACTGGTATCGCAAAAAGCCAAACTGGTCTTATTGGCCTAACCTACTGTAAACAACACAAATAGCGTTTGTATGCCAAAATATTCTGAGTATACTACTGTGCCCAAAAAATAAGGCATAAGACATTTGAATTTAATCTGCGCGCGTCGAAGGATTTGGAGAATCATTTTTCTTTTTTAGGTTGGTAGTACTGTCTGTCACATTTATGTCAAATTTCATGTCAAAATATTCATTAGCGTTTGAGATACGTGTCGTTTAGTGAGCTTCTAAAAGTGAGTTTTTCGTTCTTTGCGATGCCGAAATTTGTTGAGCAAAGAATTTGCATTAAATTTTGTTTACGGAATCAATTTTCTGCTGCGGATACGTTGAGGATGGTGCAGAACGCCTTTGGCGATAAGGCTATGCTTAAAAAAATGTATACAAGTGTTATAGTGAGTTCCAAGCCGGCCGTGAACGTGTCGAAGACGAAGAGCATCCAGGGCGACCATCAACCTCAACCGACGAAGCTCACGTTCTACAAATCAAATATTTGGTGTTGAAAAACCGTCGATTAACAATTAGAGACCTTGCTGATAAAGTTGGCATATCGAAAGGATCAGCCAATACCATTTTGAAGGATGTTTTGGCCTCAAGCGC